>NW_024537504.1:0-117097 GCF_016647745.1 Suillus plorans
CTTCAACTGGAGCCCACCGCGAGGGACACTTCTGAGACAACCGGTCGGGTACTCAGACCCAACAGTCGTCGCAGAGCTAGAGAAGAAGCCATCGCCGCATTCGACAGAGCAATTGAATCAATTCTACCAGGACCCTTATTCTTCAACCCGCGCGCGGTCGCTCGCGCAACATCTCAGAACCGCCACGACCAGATCTAGCGCTCTTAGCGCGCGCGCCTAGACAGCCGATATCGCCAGTCACGCCATCACCGGAAGAATCTGTCAAAGAAGAGTCGTCCGACGACTTTGAAGCAATAGATAACCCAAGAAGCCAAGTTCCCGGAGCGTTCCTCCATACGCCCAACCAACCTCCTTTTATTTCTTCTGACCTATCAGCGCTAAGCGCGCTGACCGAACTGACCGATTCTAGCAAAACCCCGCTTAACGCATTAGCATTCCCCGTGCGCGAGAACGCGCCTCCTACAGTGGGAATTCCGAAAATCAAGCAAGAAGTGTTCGAAACCCCGCGCGCCCGCCTTCAATTCCAGGCGGTATCGTTATAGCAAACCTTCCCTTCGCATACGCGCGCCAAGTGCCAATCAGTCAGAAGACCTCCGCGCCTACAACATCCCAAACACCTATTATGTCCACCACAAGAACCAGAATGCCCGTCCGTGGGACAACGGACGCGCCTAAATTTGATGGCACCGCGGACGACCTCGCTGACTTTATAGACCTATACGAGCAGCTCGCTGATGAAGTAGGTCTAAAAGGACTCGACCGCATCAAAGGCATCATCCGCTACCTTGAGCGCGATGATCGCGAATTATGGGGCGGAATGCCTGAGGCGCAAGTAAGCGATTACGACGCCTTTTTAGACGAGGTCAAAGTAATGTATCCCGGATGGGATGGCAAAAGGCGCTACGCGCTTGCGGACCTACAAGCCATCGCGCACGAGTATGCTAACAAACCGATGCCTTCTTACCAGGAACTGAGCAGTTACCTGCGCGCATTCAAGAAGATCATGCAACCGCTTTTGGCGGAGGACAGAATCGGGAAAGCCGAGCGCGACCGCACATTCATGGAAGGTATTCCTAAGGACACTCAGGCGCAAATCCGCACGCGCCTCATGATCAAGTTCCCGGACCACTACCCGCAAGATCCATATCCGTTCATGAACGTTTTCGCAGCTGGACAGTTTGTACTACCAGCGAACGCGCCCGCACCAAGCGCAACGGCTAGCGCGCCTAAGGCGGCATCATTCACTAACCTGGTCACAGCTAACACGTCAATGGAATCGCCCGCGCAAGGAACGGTAACCAAGCGCGAATATAAGCGCGAGGCGTCCGCATTCAACGACTGCTCCTTTTGTGGCAGTCTTGAACATTATTATGCTCGTTGCACGGAGAGACAAAGGTACATCGACGCGGGCAAATGTAAGGTTAACGAAGAGACGCGCAAGCTTGTTTTGCCAAATGGCGAGTGGATTCCAGGTCGAGGACTACTCAAGGAACGACTAGACCGACACCACGCGAGCCGCGCTACCTCAGATACGACCGCTAGCGCAAGCACCACAGCAGGGCTGTTCTATCGCGCGTCTGAGGAGATCGACGCGGTAATTGAAGTAGGGTCATCCGCGTTTGTGCACACAGTCGCGCGAACAGAACTTGATGGAGACGATGACACGGTGGACCTCATGACCGAGGCGCTAGCCTACGTAGCCGCGAAGCGCGAGCAGAAGCGCAACACCAAAGGTAAAAACGTCCGCTTTGACGGTGTCGAAGTACCCAGCGAAACCCGCGCGCCCGAGGCCCGCATCTAGACAAGCCACGGTAGAGGAGGAGATAATCTCCCCCGAAATACAAGCCTCGTCTGACAAAGGTAAAGGAAAGGAGCTAGCGAAAGTTGCGCCGTCAAGCGCGCCAATAGGCGCAAAGGCGCCCCCCAAAGGAGCGGCGCCATCGTCGTCCGCGCCTTCTCCATCATCATCATCGCCATCTGCGACCGCATCGTCATCAGCATCAGCATCGGTATCACCATCATCGTCATCATCGTCACCAGCACCATCACAATCATCATCGTATCGTTATGCATTCGCGCTCGAGGACAAAGAGGCCGACAAACGCGTTGTCGAGCGTCTTCTCGATTCCAATCTCAACATTCCCGTAAGGGAATTATTAGCTGTATCTCCTGATGTTCGCCAACATTTCCGCGAACTTACGACCAAGAAGCGTGTCACGGTAGGCGCAGTATCAGTACACGAATTATCAGGACACCCCGCGACCGATCAATGGTTAAGGCAATACGAAGACGCGCGCATGCGAAGCGACGACGGCAGGATCGTCGCGGATCACTTCGCGCCCCTGCGCTGTATCCGCGCGAAGACATCAGAGGGGCGCACTCTCACGTGTGTCCTAGACCAAGGCGCAGAGGTAGTAGTCATGCCAAGAGATGTGTGGAAGGCGCTCGGAGTACCGCTCAGATCGGACCACAGCCTCAACATGGAATCAGTGAACACATCACGCGACGCGACGCTTGGAGTCGTGGAGAATGTTTCGCTTGATTTTGGCGCAGGACCCATGTATTTTCAAGTCCAGGTCATCGAGCGCGCGACCTTCGAGGTTTTGCTAGGGCGCCCGTTTTTTAAGCTTACTTCATGTCGCACATTTGATCTCCCTGACGGGGAGCAGGATCTTATACTGACAGACCCTAATGCGCGCAAGGAATTGCGCATTCCAACCCTACCTTGGGTCAAGTGTTCGCTCGCAAGAGACGCGAAGTGCGTTAACAACGCGCACTCGCACGCGCTCAAGGAGGAGGAACAGGGTTTTTAAGTATCGATGATCTGCAGCATTCGCGGGGAGACGCCTATTCGCATTCGTTTCCCCATTTTCATTATCGCATCATGTCTCGTCTTCTCGTATTGCGCCTAACGCACCGCGCATCGCGCGCGCTGAAGGCGTTTCTCATTCTATGCTCTTAAGGAGCAACAACGCATCGTCTTTTGTTTCTACGCATCATCTTTCCGCTGGTAGTATTCCGCAGTATTCAGCGCGTTACGCGCATCTAACATCCACACAGACCGCTATAGAGAAGGCGACTATTGACGCCTTCAATTCATGTTATTATTATGATCCCGCCCTTCACACGCTGGTCTACAAACCAGTCGCGAAGAAGGTGCGGACCATGCCTACCACTATGCCAGCAGAGTATAGGGTAGTGCGCCAGTTGCCAGAAGACCCGTTAGCAGGGTTACCAGACTTACCCACCCATCCCCAGATTTCTCTCCAGGCGCGCGCTTCACGCGCGAGCGCGCAGACAAGCTAGACCTCGACCCAGCAAATTGGCTGTGGCCAGAGGAACTCAAGTTAGTGCGCTGGCTGGTTCGCGTTCACGAACTCGCCTTTGCGTGGGGCGCCTCAGAGCGCGGGCGTCTCAACGAGACCTATTTTCCGCCGTACAAGATTCCGACCATTCCGCACACCCCGTGGTCTCAGCGCAATATTCCGATTCCACCAGCCACCTTAGATGAAGTAGTGCGCATCATCAAGGAAAAGATCTCATCAGGAGTATACGAGCCATCAACGGCCGCGTATCGCTCGCGCTGGTTTTGTGTCGTCAAGAAGGACGGAAAATCCTTGCGCCTAGTTCACGACTTGCAGCCGCTTAACGCGGTAACAATTCGCGACGCCTCGCTTCCTCCCTTTGTCGAACTTCTCGCAGAAGCATTCGCCGGTTACGCAGTGTATGCAATATTGGATTTATATTCAGGTTATGACCAGCGCGCGCTTCATGTAGACTCGCGCGACCTGACAACCTTTGGAACGCCTTTGGGCCCTCACCGGCTGACCACCCTTCCTCAAGGGCATGCTAACGCTGTACAGGTTTACCAAGGCGATACCGCGTTCATCCTGCAACACGAGATTCCAGAGTTCACGTCGCCGTTCGTGGATGACGTCCCAATCAAATCAGTACGAACGCGCTATCAGCGCGAGGACGGTTCATACGAGACAATACCCGAAAACCCAGGAATCCGGCGCTTCATATGGGAACATTGCATCGTCGTCAATCGCATTCTCCAGCGCTTAGAGAACGTAGGTGCAACCGTCTCCGCGACGAAATTCATTCTAGCTGCGCCCACGGCTATTATCGTCGGGCACAAATGCACGTTTGAAGGGCGCGTACCAGAGGAATCTAAAGTCCAGAAGATACGCGACTGGCCCGAACCAACGAATCAATCGCAAGTGCGCGGATTCTTAGGGACTTGCGGAGTCTTGCGCATATTCATTCGCGACTTCTCGCGCATCGCGCGCCCGCTAATCAATCTTACTAGAAAGGACGCGCCGTTTATATTTGGACCTGAACAGCGTGAAGCCATGCAGATCCTCAAGGACGCAATCCTAGAATCGCCCGCGCTAAGGCGCATCGATTATGATAGCGAACGCGAAGTCATTCTGGCAGTCGATACTTCAAATATTGCTGTCGGATTCATCTTGCTGCAAGTAGGTGAAAAACGGGAAGCGCTATCCAAATCGATTTGGCTCCATCGCGCTAAATGACGTGGAGAGGCGCTACTCTCAAGCGAAGCTAGAACTCTTTGGACTCTTCCGCGCGCTACGCGCGGTGCGCGTATACATATTCGGGGTAAAGAATCTGACGGTGGAGGTAGACGCGAAGTATATCAAAGGTATGATCAATAACCCGGACTTGCAACCTAACGCGACCATCAATCGATGGATTGCGGGTATCCTCTTATTTTCGTTCAAACTCGTTCATGTACCCGCGCAAAAGCACAAAGGCGTGGATGGCCTCTCAAGGAGACCACCCGCTGAGGAAGATCCCATTGAGGACGACGATCATGAAGATTGGATTGATCGCGCATACTCATTCGCTATTGCACTGCTGAACGATCGCGCGCGCCGCGTAGCAGGCGTCTCGGCAGACATACGCCATGAAGCGCATCGCACATGTTTCATTTCGCAGAGCGCGCGCGTGCCAGCGTTGCGCGTATATTTCGATGTCGCGCAGACGGAAGAATCGGAGCCTGATATTCCGCGCTCGGACGCAGCGCGGCGCGCAAGACGCGCTGATGACCACAATAGAACAGTTCCTTACCTCGCGCGAAAGACCCACTGATGTTTCAGATCAAGAATTCGAAAAGTTCGTCAACAACGCAGCGCGCTACTTCGTCCTGGAAAGCAACCTATGGCGCAGAGCGACGCATGGCAAACATCAGCTCGTGTTGCCTCCAAACAAGCGCTACCGCGTTCTGAAGGAGGCGCATGACGATCTAGGGCACAAGGGTATCTATACGGTCAGCGCGCGCCTACGCCTGCGCTTTTGGTGGCCACACATCATTGAAGATATCAAATGGTACGCGCAAACGTGTCACGAATGCCAAGTGCGCCAAACGCGGAGGTTGCATATTCCTCCAATCGTACCCATACCGGGTGGTCTATTCCGCAAAGCGCACATCGACACTATGAAGATGCCCAGAGCAGGTGGATTTGAATACCTTGTGCAAGCGCGATGCGCGCTAACATCGTATCCTGAATGGCGCATGCTGCGCAAAGAGAATACTAACGCGCTAACCGCTTTTATTTTCGAAGAGCTCTTCTGTAGGTGGGGCCCGATCACAGAAATAGTGACGGACAACGCGCCCGCATATAGGCTCGCAGTAGACGAACTCGCGCGCAAATATGGGATCCACCCGATCCGCATCTCGCCATATAATTCTCAGGCAAACGGTATAGTCGAAAGACGACACCGCGATGTCCGGGAGGCCATCATTAAAACCTGCGACGGAGACGATTCCCGCTGGTATCAGGTGGTTCATTCAGTGTTCTGGGCAGAGCGCGTTACCATTCACAAAGCGACGGGCTTATCGCCTTATTTCATGATGCACGGTGTAGAGCCAATATTTCCCTTTGATCTCGCTGAAGCGACGTTCCTCGCGCCCTTACCAAGCCGAGGCGCGTTCACCACTACTGACCTTATAGCATGGCGCGCGCGTCAATTACAGAAGCGCATAGAAGATATTAACGCGATCAGAGACAGAGTAGTCGCGGCGCGCTTCAAGTCGATACGCGATTTTGAGAAGCGCTTCCGCGCGACTATCAAATCGCACGATTTCGAACCCGGCGCCTTAGTGTTGGTACGCAACTCGAGGGTCGAATACGAATTGAGCAAGAAGACGAAGCCGCGCTATTTGGGACCTATGATCGTAGTGCGCCGCACGAAGGGAGGCTCGTATATGCTGGCCGAGTTGGATGGCGCAATCTCAAAACTCCGGTTCGCCGCGTTCCGCGTCATTCCTTACTACCCACGTAGCGGGGAGCGCGTATCAGTAACCCAAATGACTGGAGTGGACGACGAGAGCATCGACGAACTAGAAGCGTACGAAACCGTAGAACCTGAAGAAGACGAGCCTGAGCGCGCGCAAGACGATTAGCGCGCGCAACCAATTCTCACCCGCACATCACCCAATCAATTCGCACATCCACACACTCCTCAAAAACATAAAACAAAAACACAAGATAATACGAAAAACACAAAAAAAAATATTCCATGAAGTACATACTCTCAGTTTTACCCCGGGTTTCGTCCGGTGATATCTTTTTCTATCATTCGTCCATATAACGCGCATTGCCTGCACATAAACCCCACAGACTCTAGAATACATCAACGCACCACCGAAACGCTCATATTCCGCAAGTACATACTACTAACTACCATATTTGTATAGCGCGCGCATAATCACCCCCATAGACGTTCACTTTCTAACGCGCGCGCGGCGCCGCGCACCTTTTTTCCTTTTTTCTAATTTTCATTCAAACGCGCGCGTCATCGCCTCGGCGCGCGGCGCAACAAGGCAGGGATAGATGAAGGAAGGCGCGCGAAGAAGACAAGACGGGCGCGCACCCCGCAGAAAACCTAGTAAAGTCCATCGCAGTACCTTTATCTCGTCTCGCGCTCGAGCCTTACTTACATACTTATAATCTTAATTTCATAGCCCAGTGAATCAGACGAGGACATGGACATGGACATGGGACAACAAAATCAGGATCTATTGCAAAGGCGCATTGGCGCTTAGGAGAAAAACAGGTTGTATCTAGTTCAGAGAAGCATTGGCGCGCTCCTCCAGGTCAGACCACTCCTGGGACATGGCGAAAAGTTTGTTGGAAAGCGCCAAGAGATCCGCCTGCTGGGCGCGCGCATACTGACGAGTCTTCAAAGCGGACGCGCGCATGAGCGCATTTTCCTCCCTCAAGCGCGCCGTCTCAGCTTGCACCTCTCTCAACTCCTCCTCTGGTCCCTTGTACTTGCCTTTTCCCTTAGGCGCAGAGCCAGATGCCAACGGACCCTCGGCGCGCACAGGGATAACGCGCGAGGTGCGCACAACCTTATCCTCCACAGTGCGCTCATCAATAATCATCACATCTAAACCAGACCCGTCAGAACCATCTTCTTCAACGGCAATAGAGGAGGCAGTCTCCTTGGCAGACTCAGTAACCGTGGGGCGCTTGGGCATAGGCTTGCGTGGACGCGCCTTGGGTCCGTCTGTATTGTTGCGCTTAGCTAATCCCAAAGGCGTCAGTAGCGCGCCAACAGAATCCGACAAGACGCAACTTACAAAAGGAGCAAGCGCGCTTAGAAACGTCACAAGGAGGGCAGCGCCTGCCAGGCGTGCCTCCGCAAACCTGATTCTTGCTGGCGCAGTTGGTGCAGCGAGGCACCGAAGGAACAGACATACGTCCAACCTTGCGCTAATGCGGACGAACATTCAGCAGAGTAGCACACCCACACGACATAGAGAAACGCACCTGCATGGAAGCATCAGTACCAGACGCGTCGGTGGCGCGAGCCTCGGTACCCGGCGCTTCAGTGGCGCGAACAACGCGCTTGGGAGGCGCCACTGGAACAGTCTCTATCGCCTTTGCTTTCCATCCCTTCACCAGCACCTCAATCTCCTTGTAACCCTTGCGCCCCTGCTTCAGGAGCTCCGCGCTCTTATTGTCCATATCCAGCTCCACGCTCAACGCACCCGCGCGCTCGGAACAGCCGTTCATGGTTGCCTAGGAATGTTAGATCACAACAGGCAAGCCATGTAAGCGCACTCACCAGTACAGAGAGCCACTCGCGCATCCACATCTCTTGATCCTCGAGGAGCTCCGGCTTGAGGTCTGGCGTCACCATGACGCACGCCTCCAATGCGACCAGGGAAGCCGCCCAAGCGCTGACAAGGCGGTCGGTATCGGACTCCGCGCTAGCGTCAGCCATAGGCGCGTCCTCAGGGTGAATTGGCGCCACAGGCTCAGGTTCTGGAGAGGGAGTGGAGTTTAGCATAGCGGCAGTGAAAGGAGGCATGATGGTAATGATAAGAAGGAAGACAAGAGATCGCGAGAACACTTCCATCTCTTATCAACAACCCCATCGATTAGATCAGCGATGCTCGCGATCATCAAAGGAGCGGCCCTACTCTCGCGATCACATGACCCCTGTCTATCACCATTTCTCCAAGTCCAAAATCCCGCGCTATAGCTCTGAGTGGGGACACTCAGAATGTAAGTTCCCAGGAGATGTAGAGACTCGCGCCTCTCGATGCCGGATATGCGGCCTTCTTACCCATTTAATTCCCTATCTGTATCAGCTCACATCCTAAGGACCAGTCATTCGCGCTCTCGCGCGCGCGCCCTACGTACGCGCCTCACTCGCACATCGCACACGCACGCGCGCCCTTCGCGTGCGCGCTCCATAGGCCTTCGCGCTCCTACCGTCCGTCCCTCTGTCCTTTGTCCTTGCTGATTCACTGGTGCGTTATTTTTATCTCTCTCATTGAATTAACGAACCTTCGGTCCGACCTCCGTGCTTACATACAGAGAGCCTATTTAAACTTAGAATATATTTAGAAGTTGATATGGTTACTCGGTTCGGGAGCGCGCTCGGAAGCGCGCCGCATAGCGTAATCTCCCTTCTTAAATAGAGGGAGGATTCCTTCGGTTCTGGTACTTACTTTCCCCTTATCTTGATATACTGCAAAGTGTAGAGTTCTCCCTCCAATACTAGAAATCTGATTATACTCCTCCACTGTTGACACCTGTGCCCTTGCTACTCTCTTAAGGACTCCTCTCCTTCATCGTTCAAGCGCGCGCCCGCTTACGCGCGTACCCTCCGCATCTCTCGCTCACGCGCGCATCTCGCGCGCCTTCGCATCGCCTACGCGCGCCTTCGCGCGCGTTACTTTCCCGCGTCTACCAGCGCCCGTCTAGTTGACATAGTTTCCCTCCACCTTATTCGCGAGGAACTTCTCTCAGTAGCTGTCCTTTGGGTCGAGTTGTATTCTCGTATCCAGGTCTTGCTGTAGAGCCCCCTTTCTTTTAGTGTTTTCACCCACAGTCAAGATTCCTCACCTTCAGCGGTTCTATAGGACAAAGTTTAAGAAGAAACTGATGAGGTGTGGTGTGTTGACGCGGTTTTACACGACAAAGTTTAAGAAGAAACTGATGAGGTGTGGTAATCAAACGTACTTTTAGGGATAGCGAGAAATCCAACAATAGCAAGTGCCTCGCGGTGTGCACGCTGGACATTGTTGTGGACATTGCCTATTGAGGCGTAGAGAGGGTAATACTCATTATTTCCAGTTGCGACGGAGACCGTGGTTTTGTCACTGCCCAGGACCACCGGCACGAATGTTGATCCGTGTGTCTCTGGGTCAGTTGCAATTAAATCCTAAAAAAATTGTCAGTGGTTGTTCTGAGATAAACAGTAGTACCTACAGCTTGATTCCAGGCCCAATCACCGGACATAAAGTCCTTCCATTGACGGACATCACCATCAGTTGAAAACTCGCGATAAGGGCGGTAATCGAACTCTTGTACGTAGTCGGGGTTCCCGAGCATGTTCCGAACAACCTGATGCAGGTCTCGGTACCAAACATCGAATGTTTGATCCATCCAGGGTGGTGCAACGTCCGGTCGTGCGCCAGTGTATTGCGCGGAAAAAGACTGCCATTTCACATCGCCAACTGGAATGTTGTCAATAGTCTTGTAGAGATCGCGATAGTCAGCAAACGGAGGTCTATCATTGTGCTTGGTGAGAGTCGAAGCCCACAGATCAAGCAATCTGTTAATTTGAGTGGCTGGCGTCTGATTTTCGATGAAGAAGAACTCAGCCGTCTCGAATTCAGTGCGATTACGGAATGGGGTCCAGTCATCGGGAGTTTTTTCAGACAAAGGCTCCGGCACACTTCCAGGTGGAAGGAACATGCCATGTGCATCACAAGGGCGAGCTAGAAATTTAAAATAAGTGAATATACCGTAAGCAAAGCGAGTCATAATTACCATCGAGCGCCTTATGGAAGTTTCGATACACATGGTCTCCCGGACCCCAAAACTCAGCATCAATGTTGGGAGGTGGTGGCAGGTGACGGGTCTCATCTTCGATGTATTGGTCTTGATGCTCAGGCTCTTGATAATCAAACTCTTGGCCTGCCAGTGCAATGTGATGCTCAGGAGCTGGGTCTTCAGCAATATCGCGAGGCAAATTTGGAATTATAGGGTGGGCTGAGTTCCGATGTTTTGTGCGTCCTGCGTGAGTTTTGAAAAAACGCCGACAATTTCCATGCCCGCAAGGTAATTGCAGAGCGGTGTGGTCTCGCCGAAAGTCTTGGTTCCTCGGGACGATCTGAGGCATCAAAGGCAAAGAATAGATGACAGTGCAATAGACAAGAATTCGTAGTAAGAAGTGAGCCCGGTGTCGCCGTCCGAAAACACGTTGGTTGTGTTTGGAGTCAGGGTGAGGACCGTGAGGTACTTCAAAAAATTTCAATGCAAAAGCACTAGTCCCTGCTCATTCCCAACCACTACCAGCCCAACCCTCTTCCCTATCAGCCATGTCTGCAGAACCTGCTGCTCTGCATCGCACTCGTCCATCTAACGCCAACAAGCATCCTGGTGAGATTGTCCTTCGGGCAAAAGTCCATCGACGTACTGCAGAGGAGATAGCCGTTGCTAAAGCCGCAGAAGCCGAAAAGGCTACAGCCGCTCAGGTAGGCATCCAGCGCTTGGCTAGGATGGAGCTCGCCATGGAGGAGAAGCAGGTCAACTCAGCGACCAAGAAGGCCAGACCAGTGCGACCTCCTCCAAAAGGAAAGTCCAAGGCTAATAAGGCTGTCTCTGAAAAAGAGAAAAGCCTTTCAGTAGTTGCCAATGATGAGGCTCAGGGAGGACTCACTGAGAATGCAGCGCTGGAGCAAGGTCTCAACGACGGTCCTAGTAAGAGGAAGAAGAAGAAGGGGATCAGAGAATCCATCAATCGCGCACGCCATGAGATTAATAGTACTTCTCACCATGATGGCGGCGGTGATAGCAAGGGGCCAACACGTGCTGATAAAGGAAGTGAGAACACGCTTCTGTGAGTCTCTCACAGCTTTCAGATCATGCTCTTACTCACAGAATCTACACTTTTCTTCCTAAATCTAACTTCTAATCGCACCGGCAGAAACCCTAACTTCACACTCAGCGGGAAGATCCAGAACTGGATCTCTGGTGTTGACAAACCCTCAAAGCCTCACACGCCGGCAACTCAGACCTCCAACTCAGTTCCCCCTTCCACTGTCTTCACGCACCTCACAGAGACTTCCCAAGTCACTATCGAGAGCACTACCTCGGCTGGGACCGGTGGGAAATCCGGTGGTGCCCTTGTTGGAGGCTTTGATGATGAAGAGCCAGAGGATGATTCTTTGGAACGCCAGGTTGCTCAGTCAATGGACAAGAAAGGCAGGGAGGCCGTGGTGATTTTTTATTTTTATTTTTAAAAATATTTCATGATACTGATTTATTTTTACAGACTACCATCGCACTCACACTCGATGACTCAGACAATAGTCTATACGATGATGGGCCTACTAGGGCTCCATTCACTCAAAGTAGCGAGGCACGGCCAGTGCCTCACCCCAGGCCTGTCCCCAAAAGGAAGGCGGATGAAATCCTGGAGGTTTCATCTGATAGCGAATTCGAAGACGTCAGCGAGGCTGCTGGAAGTGACAACGACCTACTATCGGATATCGACGGTGACGACTTTTCAATGGATGTTGATCCACGCCAATCAGACCTCAAGCTGACGACATCCCAACCTGTGGTCAAGCAAGGTCCTGCCGACACGGGAGTGCTCATGAGAATGCTGTCAAAGCCAGAGAAAGCTTGCCGCACTACAAATTCGGTGAGAACTTAACCCTCAGTACGAATCCCCACTGACTCATGTATTTGTAGACATCCGTCAAAACTGTAGACACGAACACTCCAGCAGCCAAGAAGGTGAAGACAGAACCGATCACAGCGCCAATCAGTGCTACTCCTGCACAGGCCCAGCCTGAAGTCCAATTTGACACACCTGCGAAATCAGTAAAGCCCCGAGCGCAATACCGGACCACCGACCTACCTGCGCCAGTCCAGGCAGACCAGCGCTGGGCCAAGAAATTCTGCCCGACTGTGATCTTGTGGATGGGGAGTCTCGAAGACGACCTTGTTTGGACCATCACAGATGTGAAGTTACTCGAGCACGTTCAAATTATATTTGATGCAGTGTACCCAGAGCTCAGCCTTAAAGTGGCTCAGAATGGTGTCATATTCTCGCTCGCAAGTTTTTTTTACTTTTTTCACGGCTTACTTGTATTCTGACCGCACATTAACTAGACCGTTCAACGCCTCTCTGAATGGCGTAGTACCTTCGGCTCAACAGCCATTGCACTCGTCATCGATTTCTTGCTAACCAACCAAGACTGTGACCCGCAGGTTCTCTCACGCCTCCTCTTGAAGGATTACGCCTTCCTCTTCGCAGACATGGACCTACGTGATCCCCTTGGAGTGTACCATTCCGCCTTCATGCTTCAACTCTTCGGAAAGGCGCACCTTGCCTCCATCGGTGGCCACGCCAACATCCCCGCACTAAAGACTCACACCTTAGCAACAAGTGGAATGGTAGGCGCCTTCTCACTTTGTGCCGCAGCTGTAAGACTTCAGTTTTTCTGCCGTGAATGACTGTTGACTTCGGCCTCTGCAGCTCGAGCGCGCTGTTGAAATGATCGCCGTGGGTGATATCAAGGCCGAGGATATTTTAGCTGCAACTTCATCCACCAAGATCAGTGTTAAGCTGCCGAAAGTCCTCAACAAGGCCACTGGAAAGGAGACCAGCATCCCCTTTCTGTTCTCGCACGATAGGTGTGCCAAGAAGACGAAGAACTACGCCAGGTCCATCAAGAAGAAGGGAGCGGCCTTCGTAACATCTTTGACGGAGATCGCACGTTCAGCATGGAAGGAAAATGTCTGGCCCGCGGACTCAACTGTCACAGATGACGAGTCTGATGACGAACGTGCCTTGCTGTGTATCTATGTGCTAACTATTTTCCTTTGTATTTTTACTGAATTTTACTTGCTTTTGGCAGAATTTGACGGCACCACATCCACGCGCTGCTACTCCTGCTGGTAACCATTTTACTATACTCCTTTTCTCTGCTCTGAACCCCGTCCAGATTTCGCCTCGAGCGTCTTCAAGGCCGTCTTCGTCACTCTCGTGCACTGCTTCAAGTTTGCTCTTTGCTGTCATCATTTGTGTCTTGCCACTCATTTTTTAGCCTCATCGTTTTGCGTTATTTCAGTACCTCCGCCCGCTCGCTAACTGCTTTTTACTACACTATATTTCCGCATGTTGACCCCTTAATTTCCACATTTTTCACCCAAATGGTCCACTTTCTTTTGCTTTTCCGCTACTTTCAGCGCGCTTGTCATTAAATGAAAATTTGCTTTGCATACTGAAAAGGAAGACAAGTGAAAAGAAAGTAGAATTCCAGACAATGAGTGGCCTTTTTCAAATGGCTATCTACTTATTTTCACTCTTGCTTTTTTGTGCTTTTTGGACGAGAAAAGTTGAATATAAGTAAGGTAAGGAACCGGGCGTTTTACTGATGTATGTTGATCTATTTCTTGCTTGGCTCCCTTCCATGGCTAACCAGCAACCACGAGAAGCTCTCCACCTCTGACATACTCGAACGCAAAGTGGACACCACCATCGCAGATTTATGTGATGGTGTTCCTCCTGAATTCGCAAACCTTCTAGTCTACTCGCGGTCTCTTTCGTTCTCAGAAGATCCTGACTACGATTACCTTCGCTCATTGCTTCGCGGTCTTCACACCACAGAAATTGGCTTGCTGGATTTCATCCAGCCCAATGACCCTGTCATACATTCTCCAACCTCCAACATTCACTCGGTGGCTGAGGTGGTGTTGCTGTGCCTACCAAAACCAACACCTGTTCACAAATCAACTCGTGTGTGAGTACATGATTTTTTAATCTTCACACACTCATGATTCATGAACCTAGTTTACGTCCTCGCAATGGCCCCCTACCGCCTTCAACAACTTCTACCCCACGTCAGAAAAAGAAACTCGTTGCATAGTATGATGGATGTATATATTTTGATTTGTTTGTGAAACTATTGAGAAACGCTGGATACCGTCAGATTACCAACAATCTCCAAAAGGAAATATGCGAACCGTTGTGCGCAAATGCCAAACAAAGCCAAACAACTCACTGATACATCCTTTTCATTTTACCATTCCGTACCCTACTTTGTGCTCACATCTCCGTTCCGCCACCGCCTATGTTCATGATGCAATTACCACAGTACAGTATGTTCCCATCTTAAATTCACTTCATGTCAGACTTAGGAATACATACGCTTCTCGCAGTACATGACCATGCTCAAACTTGTCAAGGATTCCATTCCTTCCATTGAACAGTCCATGACACGGTATCGGATGGATAACCCTGCGGCGTTACATCGCATACGAGTTGGCGTACCTGCGACTGTTGAACAGAGAATGACATGGAGATCTACCTTGATATTCAGGTGGAGTCCAAATGTCTTGAAACACGCGCGTCCACTATTAACTTATCGCCAGGGACCAGGGTGGTCAGCATCAGGTTCTTACTATAGGAAGACCACAATACGTGATTCGCACAGGTCCGATTTATCCGAGCAGGCGTTCAATCACTGTTTGTATAAGTATAGGTGAGTGTAATCATGCACACTAACCTCACCATACCCGTCGCTCATCACAGTAAGTCGCCACTTCTCTGTTCTGGAGTACTTGTACTTAACGTGTTGCAAAGTAGCGGGGTGTCTGAATCGTGACTATCAGCAAGCTCGACCATTTCAATGGCAATTATCATTGCCACATGCACCCTCATCATCATCTTAGCCAGCATCTGGATCGTGAAACAACGATACCAGGCCGCAAGATGGTTGCTGTTACCCCCTGGACCACCTGGACGTTGGCTATTAGGAAATGCGATGCCAAAGTCATAGTAAGTCATTGTCGAGGGATACCAACATGATCTCTGTCTAACCCCTCACGCAGTGCGCCGTTTCAATTCGCGAAATGGACAGAACAATACGGACCTGTGTTCTCGCTCAAACAAGGCCATAGGATTTTCGTAGTTATAGGACGCCATCAGGTTAGCATAAAACAATACACTGTCTAGCCAGACATGAAGTAGATCATGTCACAGGCTGCGGTGGATATCATGGAAAAACAGGGAGCAAATGTTGCCGACCACCCACGTTCTATTTCAGTGCAAGAGACGTTGTCTGGCGGGTTGAGAATGCACCTTGAGGACAGTAATGAGAGATGGCGCCGGATGCGCAGGTATGCACCCTGTCTCTACTAGGTGTAATCAGTGACTAAATGTAAAGCAGGGTCTTGCATGCAAACTTGCAACCTAAGGTTGCGGAGACCTATGAGCCCATGCAGACCAGGCATGTGAAGAATCTGGTTCTAGATATCTTAAATGATCCAAAGAACCACCAGAGACATGCCATGCGGTACGAACACCAGCTCATACTCGCGGTACAAGTGGTAATCTGAAGATTTTAGTTATTCAGCTTCCGTGATCATGTCCTTCGCCTATGGAAAAATCACTCCGGCTTCATATACAGATCCTGAAGTCGTTTCCATCAACATGTTTTCTGCGCGTTTTGGTCAAGCTATGAAGCTGGGAGCATATCTTGTGGATGCGTATCCCATCTTGCGTTTCGTCCCAGGCTACCGGAGTCAGCTGAATGCATGGCACAAAGAAGAACTTACTTTCTATGACGGGCAGTTAGACGCAGTGCAAAGACAGATGGTCCGTGATTTTCCTGTGATGATATATATGCTTGCTCACCATTGTGAAGCGTGAGGGGACTGCAAGGCCATCCTTTGCGAGGTTCATATTAGAGCACCAGAAACAGTACCAGCTCGAAGATAAGGGACTGGGATACCTTGCAGGTGTGATATTTGGGGCCGGTTCTGATACGGTAAGTTCTTACATTGCATCATGTCTTCGCTCAACAACTGTTGTAGACTGCGTCTGCAATCACAATTATGATGATGGCTGCTGCCACTCATACAGATGTGCAGGCTCGCGTACAAGAGGAACTCGATAATGTTGTGGGGCATACGTAGCATAGGTTATGCATTTTCTTTATTCGTCTACTGACTGAGATAGCTACTGATTAGTGCCGACATTTGATGATCGGGAAATGCTGCTGCAGGTTACCGTGTTTATGCTCGAGAGTCTCAGGTGGAGACCTGTCAGTATTGGAGGTACGTCTTATTTGTGTTGTGATGATGCGATAATGATCGACCACCTTGCACTATGGGCTTTGCACATCGCGCGAGTAAGGACATCATTTGGAACAACTACCTCATTCCGGCAGGTGCGACTGTTATTGGGAACCATTGGTCAGTAGGCAATCATTTTCGTCCTCTCACCTTTGGGTCTGACGCTCGTGCTTCAGGGCCATCGCAAACCACCCTGAAGTCTTTCCAGAACCACAGACATTTAATCCTCAGCGTTGGATTGACGATGCAGGTTGCGTGCGTGATGATCTCCGGTTTTTTACTTATGGCTTTGGCCGTTGGTGAGTGACATCATTCATCTCTCGACCATTTCTTATGTCTTACTTGAATATGTCAGAGTGTGTCCCAGTCAACATCTCGCGAATTGGTCGGTCTTCATCAACATGGCTCTTATTCTGTGGGCTTTCCGCCTTTCGGAGAATCCTGCATCAAAGATTGACACGCTTGCATTCTTGGACACTGCAAACAAGACTCCGACATGGTAGCCATGTTTGATAATGCATTCAAGCAGCAACCTCAGAGCGAGGAACTTGGTGCACAGACGTTCTTCGCTCATGTGCAAACTGGCAACTGGAAATCTTGTCAACAAGTGAGTATTTCTACCTGTTCCTTCCTTTGTACACAAGTCGAATCATGTGGTCTTTAAGGTTGCAACCGAATGCACAAGCAGTTCCAAGAGGATCGGTATGTATACTGGGCCGTGACAGGCGCAATTCTCCAGGTTTGTGCATCGCGTTGTGTTGCAAATAACACACTCTAGTTGTGAGTAGGCAAATGACCTTGGCACTCCTTCAAACATTCGCACATTGCTCTACAAATTGGCTCACCGTCATGTCACATCATGTCCTACACCATCATATATGGCTGTGGACCGCTTCCACTTGCATTCGATCATTCTGCAAGAACTCCAATTGTGGGACGAAGCAAACACCTTGCTAGAAAGTGATGTCGGGAAGTCGATCTGTTCAGCCAGTCTTGTATGTAATGAGACTCACAGGGAAATCTGGCGCAAACGTGGTCTGTACAAGGACGAGGGGGAACGAGCTCAAGAGAAGATCAAAAACAAGTGAGCGGACATTAAGGGTTACTTCTGATATAATCTGATGTGCACTTCAGTGACTGGAATTGGCTGGAGTTTATTTCAGTAATCGATGCTTCAGTGCAAGGGCCCAATGTTAGCGAAGAGGGAAAGTCAGAGTGCTTCGAGAACATTGCGAAAACACGCGACCTCCATCAATATCAATGTGAGCAACTCTCATCTACTCTGACATTGCTAGCACTAACGCAAGCCATAATGCAGAACAGCGAGAAAACAACCTTGACAAAAGCCAACGACGTCTATCATTTCTCTGTAAGTCTGGCTTCCGTCGATTGTCATCTCGACCACCAATGAATACCTTGTGTAGCCCCTCCCTCGCCAGTGCGTGCATGCATACATCTAGTATATAGTCGGGCTGCCAGAGGTGTAGCGAGCGGGTGGCATCAGCATTGTATTTCCTATAGCTACTATGTATTTGCAATTTAAATGGAATATTAATAATATTTAAAATGCACAGCCTGCTTGAAGCTGTGAAACAAACATGAGGACTTAAACTTTCAGTGCAGTGACGCTCATCATGTAATATGTACATCCTGACTCCTCTCTGAGCGACTCCCACGTGTCTCTTATCTTCCAACTTGCTGCCAACTTGCTGCCGGCTCCGAATCATCACATCTCAAATCTTGATCATTATTGGATTCGATCAGCCTCGAGCACAGCCCCAGCAACAACTCAGCCTATGCTTTCCTACTCATGGACTCATTGATGCATCCCCTACCTCACATTCAAGACTATGTCATGCAGCACAGCCTAGGCCCTAGGGACCTTTCACTTGTGATGCTGTCGAAGACAGCTGATATTATGTACCAGCGTGCGTTCCATTGTCCTGTTTGCATATTTCCATTAATGCTATAGTGATCAGACCCTGCAACCCTAAATATCCTGGCAAGCCTCAAGTCCAGGTGTAACTGGTTTTCCCCACCACGCACATTGGGATTTTCCTGGGTCTCCCCAGGTTGAAGTTTTGTTTTATATATATACAGGTGATTCGCTTGTTGTATCTATAGCTCTATCATCACTAATATGAACAACCGTCGCGGCAAAAATCGAAAAAATGCCAATGCTACCCAGGCTGACGCCCCAGCTGTTACTCCCAATCCCACCACTACTGCTGTTGCTGCAGCAACCATCAATACTACTGCAGCAACTTCCACTGCCCTCCGACGCCCTCAACGAGAGCGTCAGCGTCCTCGAAGATATCAAGACGGTGATACTGAATTCTTCAACATCAATGAAATCAGCGCCGATGATGAGGAGGATGGTGCTCCCATAATAGTTGCACCTAATCCAGCCTCTAGCCCACTTCAGACAGGCGACGGTGCCCTCAATTCTACTTCAATCAATCCCTTGGCCACCGCCCCAACTAATTTCTTGGCCACCGCCCCAACCAATCCCTTGGCCACAACCTTAGTCAATCCCTTCGCTACGACTCCATCGAATCCTTTGGCCACCCATGACGGGAAAAGAAAATGAAAGGGGGTGGCAGTTGTCGACATCCCCCACTTCTATAGGACAGAGGCATCACTTAAACGTACCTGTATCCCCTGCGAGTAAGTGTCATGTCTGGGAGTGTTTTGTCAATCTCACTCCTCCAACAGGGATATACATAAGAAAGACCCTTCATGGAAAATCCAGATGTACGCTGCTAGTTCAACCACGGGCACTCTTCGCACCCACGTGCATGTCTATCACATGGACCTTTACCTAGCAGAATGTGAGCGCCGGGGCCCAGTGGCCTGGCCAATTTTGATCAACGAGGTGCAATCCTGACTCGACGAGGGCTGGACCATCTCGCAGATGCGTGAAAGGCTCAGCCAGGACCCAGATGGTACAATTGAGACACTCGGTGTTCCCCCCAATCCCGTATGCAACAATTCACTGCCTGCACAGTCAGAAGCTGTTTTGCCGGACTTTTCAGTTGATGAGATGCACCGACATATTGTTAGATTCATCATAGCTGACGACCAGGTGAGTAGTATTTATTTTACATGCAACATTATTAACGGTCATCTCCAGCCAATTAATGTTGTTGAGTGCCCAGAGTTTCGCCGGCTGCTCCGTCTCATGCGTCAAGATCTAAAGGAGTCGGATATTCCTCGCCGCACAAAATTTTGCTCACTGATCATAGATGCGTGGCATGACTACTTCCCGGTCATGAAACGTGACCTTGCAGTAAGTGTTTAGCTACTGATAATATGCAGTATCTTATGTCCTGTAGAAGGCCCAAGGAAAAGTCTCGTTCACGTCTGACCTCTGGTCAGATCCTAAGCTCCGCCCCTTCCTCGCACTTACTGCCCATTGGCTTGCAAGGGAAAATGCCAATTCGGCGCTCATGTTGAAGGGCGCTCTAATCGCTTTTCATTACATGCCGGGTAGTCATACAGGGAAGGCACTCGGGTCAACAATCTTCAATCTGATCAAGCGTGCCGGTGTGATACATAATGTCAGTGTTCATTTGTGCTGTTTGACATGCTCTGACTCGGTTTAGATGGGACACTTGACACTCGACAATGCTTCCAATAACCAGACTGCAATGGAAGAACTTTCTCGCCAATTGCTGCGACAAGGGATCGAATTCGATGCTGTTGATCGCAGGATCCCATGCTTTCCACACATAATCAATATATGTGTGCAGCACATCATGGACGAGCATTCTACTGTGGACCTTTCAGATGTCGCCGGTCCTTTCGTAGTTGGCAATGTCTCTTTCGACAAGGCAGTGTATATCACGGCTCTGCAAGGTGATGTTATCTGTCGGGCCAGGGCCGTTGTGCGTGCAATCCGCGTGTCAAACAAACGACGTGATAACTTTAGAGATGTCATTCGCTTGGGCAACGATGTGAAGATTTTCCGAAACGACAATTATGAGGAGATAGTGCTCCCGGTTGTTGAACTGCTGTGCGATGAGCCCACACGTTGGGACTCGACCTACATCATGCTTAATCGTTTAAGAACACTTCGGCAGGTAAGGCCTCATTTCATAATCCTTGGCATCAGCTAAACAGCAGCCCAGGCCGTTGACGACTTCCTTGATGATAATGATCAAAGGGCTATATTCCATCTGAAGTTAGAGCCAGTGGAATGGCAAATTTTGCAAGATCTTGAGGTGGTCCTAGAGGTTGGCCTTAATTTGTCCGAAATTGAGATATACTTACCATTTTATATTAGGCACCGCATGCCGTTCAGCAAAGAATGTCTAGCGAAAGCACGCCTGTGCTAAGTTGTACCATTCCAGCTTTCGAAAGGTTGGTCAAAAAGTGGAAGGACTTGGCGCAGCGCTTTGCGCACTTGGCACCTTTTGTCGCCATCGGTTTAACTTGGACTGATAAATACCATGACCGGATGAGCCACACAGGAGCATATGGAGTCGCCATGTGTCAGTCCCACATGTTTCTTTTGTTCAAGGCTGATTCTCATGTGTGTTTGTACAGTCATTGATCCTGCGATTCGTATGTCTTGGATGAATGATAATTGGGACATGGTCCGAGTCAACAAGGCCAGGGATTATATTCTTGAACTGGTGCGTTTATTTACCCTCATAAAAGTGCAACTTTGATCTGATATGCTGTAGATGCAGAAGAGAAGAGCGAGAGATACCTCTGGCTCCGCACTCTCTCTACCCTTGGAACAGTCAGATCACCAGACACGTGCTGCTGCAACACTAGGCTCAACGATCTATGGACTTTCTGACATAGATATGCTGCCGCATAACGAGGGTGGCACCCAAACAGTAGAACAGGAGTTTAGCTCTTACAGCACGGCTGTCCGTAGCCCATGGGGAACAAATTTCCTTGCATTTTGGACGGTAAGAGTCCTATGTCTCCATTACGTTTCGCTGATCATGATGTGTCGACTAGACCGCACAGCCCATATTTCCGACCATCTATTCAATCGCAATGGACTATCTCCCCATCCAGGCCTCCGCTGTTCCCTGCGAACACATTTTTTCATCCAGCAGTGAGACATACACAAAGAGAAGAAATCGCATCAGCCCGCCTCTGATGGAGGCCTTACAAATGGTCAAGTTTTCGCTGAAGAAAGAGCGACTCAACTTCACTGAAGGTTGGCAAGCCTCGCAGAAGGACATGGAGTATGACTTGATGTGCGCCCTAAGCTCTGGTGATTCTTCGAGCCCCTTCAGTGACAAATTCCGTATTATACGGGCCAGCGGATTATGGGCCCATGTTGTGTATATTCTCGATGATGACGGATGGGCCGGGACACATATTATTTCCGATGGAGACGGGTGGGCCCATGTATGCCAATGATATATATATCCTTGATGTTGACGGATGGGCCAGGGGAATATGATCATTCATGGAGATGGGTGGGCCCATCAGGGTAATATGTAGAGTAGGATATTATAGACAGCTGGGCTGAAGAGAGATGTAAGGCAAATATTGTTATATAGACGGGCAGGCCGACGGGGGTGTATTACATATATGGGTGGGCCGAGGTAGGGGAATATTACATAGATGGGTGGGCTGACGCGGGGTGTATTACATATACAGGTGGGCCGACATAAAAAGTATTACATATACGGGTGGGCCGACGAAAGGGATATCAAATAGATGGGTGGGCCAAGGGTGTGATAAAATATTTATTACATAGACAGGTGGGCTGAGGTGGGGTATAATTATATAGACGGGTGGGCCAACATAGGATGTATTACATAGATGGGTGGGCTGACGTGGGGGAATTGTACATAGATGGGTACATATATGGGTGAGCCTAGATACGTATAAATGTCAAATTTTCAGTGCAAAACCCCAAACCGAGATTTACCAACCCCCGAACCCCGAAATTGTGGACTGCTGGGTCTTGGGTTTCGGGGTTTGGGGGTCCCGGTGAAGGTGAGGAATCTTGACTGTGGGTGAAAACACTAAAGTAAGGGGGCTCTGCAGCAAGACCTGGATACGAGAATACAACTCGACCCAAAGGACAGCTACTGAGAGAAGTTCCTCGCGAATAAGGTGGAGGGAAACTCTGTCAACTAGACGGGCGCTGGCAGGCGCGAGAAGATAACGCGCACGAAGGCGCGCGTGAGCAATGCGAGGGCGCGCGAGATGCGAGAGGCGCGCGAGATGCGAGAGGCGCGCGCATATGCGGGAGCGCACTTATGAGTGATAAGGGATGTGGTTTCAAGTATAGTAGAGGCGCGAGCTGTAGCAGATGGAGAAGTATAATCAGATTTCTAGTACTAAGGTGCACTATACAACTTGCAGTATACTGAGATAAATGGGGGGAAAAGTAGTAACCGAAGTAAAAGAACTTCCCTCTATTTAAGAAGGGAGATAGCGCTATGCGGCGCTTCTGAGCGCGGTACCGAACCGAGTAACCATATCAACTCTAAATATAATCTAAAGTCTAAGATAGACTTTCTGTATGTAAGCGCGGGGATCGGACCGAGTGCACATCAATTCAGTGAAAGAGATAAGAATAACGCACCAGCAAATCAGTGAGGACATAGGACGGACGGGTAGGCGCGAGAAGACCTAAGGGGAGGCGCACGGACGCGTGCGGAAGCGCGCGAGTGCGTATGAGGCGTGCGAACGTATGGCGCGCGCGGGAGCGCGTATGACTGATCCTTCGGATAAGAGCTGGAATATGTAAGGAATATGTGGTTCGTGGGGCCATATGTCCGGCATTGAGAGGCGCGAGTCTCTACACCGGAACTCGGAACTCGGTATGTGAGACAACAAAAATATATTTCAAACATGGGTAAGTCAATGTGTTTGTCAATCAACTTGATTGTAAATTATATTTTATTGATCTCCCCAAATTTCCCAAGTTCCGAGTTCTGAGCTCCGGGACCCCCGAACCCCGAACCCCGACACCCGGCAGTCCACAATTTCGGGGTTCGGGAGTTGGTAAAATGTGTATGGATAGATGAAAGGTTAATTTAAACATTTTTGAAAGATGTCCCATATGAAATGTCAAGTCCCAAGTTTCAATTTCCGGGTTTCTGGAGTGCCAAGTCCCGAAGCCCGAAGTCCCGAAACCCGGAGTCCCGAAACCCGGAGTTCAAAACTCGGGACTTAACATTTCATATGGGACATCTTTCAAAAATGTTTAAATCAACCTTTCATCTATCCATACACATTTTACCAACTCCCGAACCCCGAAATTGTGGACTGCCAGGTTTCGGGTTTCGGGGTTCGGGGGTCCTGGAGCTCAGAACTCGGAACTTGGGAAATTTGGGGAGATCAATAAAATATAATTTACAATCAAGTTGATTGACAAACACATTGACTTACCCGTGTTTGAAATATATTTTTGTTGTCTCACATACCGAGTTCCGAGTTCCGGGACCCCCGAACCCCGAAACCCGGGACCCGGCAGTCCACAATTTTGGGGTTTGGGGGTTGGTAAAATGTTTATGGATATATGAAAGGTTGATTCAAACATGTTTGAAAGATGTCTTTCATCTCAAAAATCGAGTCCCGAGTTCCGGGTAAGACATCTTTCAAACATGTTTGAATCAACCTTTTGTATATCCATAGACATTTTACCACCCCCGAACCCCGAAATTGTGGACTGCCGGTGTAGAGACTCATGCCTCTCATGGTGTATTATGGCACTTTTCACTAGGGAGTTCATTGCACGAACTTGCAGCACCATTCTGTGTGCTATCTGCAGCTATCCCTATATGAGGCGCAGCTTTCCCGCGCTTCGCGATGTATATACGCGCGCGCTTGAGCGCCCTATAGCGCCAGCCATCCGGAAGCATCCATCCACTGTCCACCAAGTTCTCTAGTGCGTATGTTTCCATTTCTCTTATCTGTGTATCATTCCACCTTTATTTTTATCATGGACCCTTACTTACATATAGCTTTACATACCTTACTCGGTAGCGCTTCGGCTCCGTGTGACAGCGCTTAGGCGCCGTATATAAGCGCCAGCATTACATACTATTAAGAACTTTTGGAACTTTGCACTCTACCTCCCACTTACCCACTTACTACCTAGCAGAGTATAGTTGCAATCTATTCCTTGGTACCTCGCACTCGCATCTCTTGTCTTGCATCATATCACCACTTAAGCAAACTCACACTTACTCTCACTTGTTTCCGCTCACGCGTGCGCGTGCTTCCCGCGCCTCGCGCGTACCTTCGCTTTCCCGCGCTTCGCATCAGCCAACCAGTAGCGCCTTCGGCGCGCACTACTAGATCCTTGCTGCACTTGCTTCCCCTTTAGGGTCGAACGCACTTGTCGTCTCAAGTATAGCAGACTAGGCAACACGCGACCTTACAACATTTACAGATACAGTCAGGAGCTTTGTTTGTTCCTCTCTGTATTGTTGTTTCTACAACTGGAGCCCACCGCGAGGGGTCCATCTGGTTTAGTTTTGATTAAGTGATTTTGATTTTAGGAATTCTCGATGAACCCGTACTTCGGACCTGACGACCCGACGATATTTCCGACGTACCCGCAGTTTTTCCCATCATGCCCGACAGATTTGGCATGCCATTCAGGACAGAACAATCAGCCCCAAGATTCACTGGCGATGTTTACGGAGTTTTCGCATTTTTGCAATCTGTAGACCAACTCGGACAAAAGTGCAATTTATCGGACACTGAGCTCATCAAGTATACTCTCAGATATATCCAATGCGACCACAAAGAACTATGGGCAGGATGCCCTGAGGCCCGAGGTACATCTTGGTTAGATTTTACTAACGAAATTTTGTTGTCCTACCCAGAAGGAGGCATACACGAGTATACCCGACCTGATCCGAAGCCCGAAATACCCGAACCCGAGGAATCCGATGATTATGAATGGTGGACACTTCCCCTAAGTGACGAATACACACCCGCACAAGAACGCCTAACTTCAGAAATAGAAATCTCTGCACCCGAAGACCCTATCGCAACATCCGACGCCCCAGAGGGAGTCCGAAGTCCCGAAATTTCGGACTTGACCTTCGGACAAGTTCAGTTACCATCGGAACAATTGGATGTATTCGTAGAAGTCATTAATGCAGACGTACTAACATCAGAAGTCTTAGATTCAGAACTAACGTCGCTAGAAGACAACGTACCCGAGATACCCAAAACATCGGCCGACGAATTCCCCGAAATATGGGATATTTGTACCAGGAGTTTAGATCACGAACTCGTTTTACCTTCTCCAGATCGCACTGATCATTTTGTTCACGCAGTAGCCGTCGCTTTAATTCTCACCGGTTATGTCACTTGGTCTAGGTATCATTTTGAATTGTCACACCCGAAAATCCGCACGTCAAAACCCAAAACACCCAAAACACATTTTCCTGTCATCCCGAAGATATGCCCTGTTCACCTGCAGTTTCCCTGCATAGTTTCGCCCTACCGTCACCCGTCGCATCGGATCCGAAATATCCGACTCCATCATCTGGTCTACCGACACTTTCAATACCCTCGTCCATCGCACTCCCAGATCGCGTTTTACCAGTATGAAAGCCAACGACATCTTTACCTTAGGAAAAAGCTATAGTTCGAAACCCCGAAATTTCGGGTAACGCGATACCCAAAAACGCGCATATATGTTCATAGCTTGCACATACTAGCATCGCACGTTTCACCCCGGGATTAGGCCGGTGTTTCATATCTCAATAACCCGAAAAATCCCTATCCTCATACATCCGCACCTACAGAAGAAACTAATAGTACACAGACATTCGAATCCGAACGCACACTAATAACCCCTATTTATATAGCATTTCATCTTCGAACTGCGCATCGCGCTGTAGAAACAACAATACTGAGAGGAACAAAACAAGATTGCTCCTAACTGATATATTTGTGTTGTGGTCTTTGCACTGCCTAGTCTGCTATACTTGCCTGACAAGTGCGTTCGACCCAGGGGTCTGCGGTCTGGGAATAGTCTTGGGGGTAAGTGAGTGATGTGGGGTCAATAGTCCGAGCGTGGGAAACAATGTCCAAAGGTATAATTACGATGTCCGATGCAAAAGCGTCGGGTCCGATGTTTTCGGGGTTTCGGGTTATCGGGTTCGGGTTCGGGATGTCGGAAACTAATAGTAACGCTATAGCGAACGTCGGAAGAGCGAGCGGTGTGCGCAATAATAACAATGACTGATACGGGCGGTGAAGGAACGATGATATTCGCAATGTCAACTAAGAACTACGAAATATCGGGTTTGACCACTAAGCGTCGGGGAACTGCTCCCCTCTACTTGGATAATGAATAATGCTCGAGGTCAGTCCAATATATATGTAAGTACGTAGAAATGCGGAACCCATAGGCGAAAGTAGCGGCGGAGTATTTCGGATCCGAAGTACATGTAAATAAACATGAGGCGCTGTGGACTATGGGAAAACATGTAATAGCGCTGGCTACGACGTGAGTAATGTGCGAAATAATGAACTACACACCTAGTGGGGCTAGCAAGATGGGACGGGACACGGATAGGACAAGTGCGCGGGAAAACATCGGGTCCGATGCGGCCTAAACGTCGGGTTGGCGGGTTAGCGTCGGATAACATCGGGAAGTGATTAGCATGTGACAGGTATTTGGCATGTACTGTGAAATAGCTCGATACGAGCCCAGCGCCAGCTCGTGTCCTACAGCGCGTGCACCCTTATATATACATAGAAAAACCCGAAAACCCGAAAACCTGAAGAAAGACAGTCAAAAGTTGCACGAAGAAGTCAAGTCAGATGGTAATCTGCGTCCCTAGTATCATCTTGACTATGTTATCCGAAAATTCATTTGGCACTTATGATTATTTTTTTCATTGTTTTTTATTAGACACCCTAGTGGGGGACCACCTAGCATCGGATCCGAGAAATGGACATAGGGGACACATAGGACAAGCGCAGATTTTCGGACATTGCATCGGCCGACGATTTCGGACTTCGGATACCATTGCACACTCGGACATTGAGTTGTTTGCATCCATCGCATTTGTGCAGAAGAGAACAGTGATAGATTATGCAGAGAAGTAGGAAAAGACGTCAGAACACGAGCAGATACATATCAGTGCATTTTCGGACTTGCACTCGGAAAGTTCCCGTGCATCGCATCGGCCACGTCGGCCGCTCAGATACATTCCTGCACATCGCATACCTTCGCATCACTTCCCCTATGCTTGAGATACCTCGCATTTATCAGATTTATCCGTTGCCGCACTCATCACAAAATATCGAAACAATCACACATATCCGCACTTCGGACCCGACGAACCCGCCGTTTTTCCCGCACATCGGCCGCTGATTTCGGACATTCGGATCGCACTTCGTCGCATCAGAGTCATAGACATCCATTCCCCGCGCATATCATGTTTAAACCTCCTATTCTTCCCTCGCTTTCGCTCAAGTAGTACACTGACTGGGGACAGTCAGAATTCAAAGTTCGTAGGAGATGTAGGACACGAGCTGGCGCTGGGCTCGTATCGAGCTATTTTACAGTACACGTCAAATACCTGTCACATGCTAATCACTTCCCGATGTTATCCGACGCTAACCCGCCAACCCGACGTTTAGGCCGCATCGGACCCGATGTTTTCCCGCGCACTTGTCCTATCCGTGTCCCATTCCGTCTTGCTAGCCCCACTAGGTGTGTAGTTCATTATTTCGCACATTACTCACGTCGTAGCCAGCACTATTACATGTTTTCCCATAGTCCGCAGCGCCTCATGTTTATTTAAATGTACTTCGGATCCGAAATACTCCGCCGCTACTTTCGCCTACAGGTTCTGCATTTCTACGTACTTACATATATATTGGACTGACCTCGAGCATTATTCATTATCCAAGTAGAGGGGAGCAGTTCCCTGACACTTAGTGGTCAAACCCGATATTTCGTAGTTCTTAGTTGATATTGCGAATATCATCGCTCTTTCATTATCCGTATCAATCATCGTTGTCATCACGCATACCGCTCGCTTTTCCGATGCTCGAATAACACGTCACTATTAGTTTCCGCATACCCGACCCGAATCCGACTACCCGACCCGACAAACCCGACGCTTTTGCATCGGACATCGTAAATATACCTTCGGACATTGTTTCCCGCGCTCGGACTATTGACCCCACATCACTCACTTACCCCCAAGACTATTCCCAGACTGCAGACCCCTGGGTCGAACGCACTTGTCAGGCAAGTATAGCAGACTAGGCAGTGCAAAGACCACAACACAAATATATCAGTTAGGATCATTGTTTGTTCCTCTCAGTATTGTTGTTTCTACACCGGGTCTCGGGTTTCAGGGTTCGGGGGTCCCGGAACTCGGGACTCGATATGTGAGACAACACAGATATCTTTCAAAAGTTTGTAAATCAATTTGTTTGTAAATCAAATTTATTGTAGATCAAATTTTATTGATCTCCCCAAATTTCCCAAGTCCCGAGCGCCGACCCCCGACCCCCGAGACCCGGCAGTCCACAATTTCGGGGTTCGGGGGTCCTGGAACTCGGGACTCAATATGTGAGACGACACAGATATCTTTCAAAAGTTTGTAAATCAATTTGTTTGTAAATCAAATTTATTGTAGATCACCCCCGAACCCCGAAATTGTGGACTGCCGGGTCTCGGGTTTCGGGGTTCGGGGGTCCCAGAACTCGGGACTCGATATGTGAGACGACATATCTTTCAAAAGTTTGTAAATCAATTTGTTTGTGAATCAAATTTATTGTAGATCAAATTTTATTGATCTCCCCAAATTTCCCAAGTTCCGAGTTCTGAGCTCCAGGACCCCCGAACCCCGACCCCCGAGACCCGGCAGTCCACAATTTCGGGGTTCAGGAGTTGGTAAAATGTTTATGGATACACGAAAGGTTGATTCAAACATGTTTGAAAAATGTCTTTCATCTCAAAAATCGAGTCCTGAGTTCCGGGTTAGTGCTGAAGCTTGAAACTTGAAATCAGTGGAAAATGAAATCTCGCAACAATGTACACATGAAGATGTTTCATTTCCTTTGACAATTCACTGAGTGTCTTGTACTAACCTGACAACACAGTCTGGGCTTCAGGCTTCAGGGCTCGGTACACGACACTCGGGGAATTGTGAAATTTCTATTTTCTTGGACATTTCACTGAGTTCCAAGTTCCGGGCGCCGAATTCCGAGTTCCGAGCTCCGAGTGCCGAGTGCCGAAGCTCAAAACTTGAAATCAGTGGAAAACAAAATCTTGCAACAATGTACACATGAAAATGTTTTATTTCCTTTGACAATTCACTGAGTGTCTTGTACTAACTCAGGGAATTGTGAAATTTCTATTTCCTTAGACATTTCACTGAGTTCTGAGTTCCAAGTGCCGAGTTCCGAGTTCTGAGTGCTGGATGCTGAGTGCTGAAGCTTTGAACTTGAAATCAGTGGAAAACAAAATCTCGCGACAATGTACACATGAAAATGTTTCATTTCCTTTGACAATTCACCGAGTGTCTTGTACTAACCTGACAACACAGTCCGGGCTTCAGGCTTTGGGTTTCGGGGCTCAGTACATGACACTCGGGGAATTGTTTATGGAAATGAAACATGTTCATGTGTACATTGTTGCGAGATTTCATTTTCCACTGATTTCAAGTTTCAAGCTTCGGCACTCAGCCACTGGTCGGTAGTCAATATAGGCAAATGGTAATGAAAAATGAAAGTTGTTATTATGCTTAACTTCCTTACCGAAGGTTGTAGTCCGAGTCTAGGGGAGTGTATTGGTAGTCTTTTCTTGTCCATCAGTTATCATTTAACCGAGATATAAGCTAAAGAAATCTGAAACATCGGCAATAATGAAAAATGAAAGTTATTATTATGTTTAAGTTCCTGAACAAAAGTTGTAGTCTGAGCCAAGGTGAGTGTATTGGTAGTTTTTTCTTGTCAATTGGTTATCTCGTTACTCGGTACTCGGTACAAGGGAATCAGTACTCGGTATTTGGTTCTGATACTCAATACCCGAGAATCAGTAGTCAGGTACTCGGTACTCGGTTCTGATACTTGGTACCCGAGAATCAGTAGTCAGGTACTCAGTACTTGGTTCTAATTCTCGGTACCTGTGAATCAATAGTTGGGTACTCCAGCCAATAGTCCCGAGTCCCGAGTACTGATACTTGGTATTCAGTAGTCAGGTTTGGAACTTGGGTCTTGGTTTGGTTATCATTTGACTGAGATATTGGTAGGCAATATTGGCACTCGGAGCTCGAATACTGACTATCAACTATCAAGTGTCGGGACTTGGTAATCGGTAGTTGAGACTTGGTGCTTAAATGGATATTGCATATATACATAAAAATACAAAATATGTTCCTATGTGTTCATTTCTAGGTGAATAGACTTTGAAATTATATCTCAATCATCTATTCAACAATAGAAACAATGTATCAGGAGCTCAGGACCATAGGGTAATCCTTTATTGTATAGTGTACCTCCCCCTCTTCTGGTGGTTCACCTGCTGGGGTTTTTTCCCTGTAGGACTGGACCTCAAGGACTGTAGGGAGTCTATTCCTGAGCATATTCGGAGTAGATATATCATATAACCAGCCCAGGACACACAGGATCCTTTTCCAGGAACAAAGCATAGACAATTGCACTTGTGACATTTTTTCACGATTTTCAGTATCTTGCCCTTGCATCCATGATCCAACCTTTTAATATATAATGAGCGTAGCTTATATTCTTGCTTCTTATGACCAAGATCAGCTCACAATAGGCTGGAGTTTGTGAGCTAGTGTGTATACTTGCCATTTCGCCTGATAAGGGGCCCATGCCTTCAAAACATTGAATCTTCATAATCAGAAACCTGGGGTACATTTCAAATATCTTAAGTATCATAGACATAAATTTACAGACAAATCAACCAAGAATTGAGTACTGAGGAAGTGAAATGGGTAAGAAATTGAGTGTGGGAAACTTCAAAGACCCAAAGCATCGAAAATGGTTAGTTGAGCAGTGGTAGGACTTTAATGCTGGGTCAACTCATATTTTCACTATATCCCTTCTACCCACCCCCTACCCTCAGGGCAGTAGGCAGTATGGGTTCCTTGGGTAGTTTACGATCTATCCTACATATTTGTAATGATATTTTTGGCCTGAATCATATATAAATGTGACTTTGTATAAAAGATGTCTATTGTCACTCTCCACACATATGTCATTTTGCCTATCATTACATCAATCCTTCATGAATCTTTCTAAGCTTTTAAGCTATTATAATGGATGTATATGGGTGTTATTCCAGGTCTCTGATCACATCACAGGCTTGTTATGTTGGATATCTCGACATAATGTGCAAGTCTCGCTATTAATATTCATTCTTTTATCTTTAGACTCACTTACTGCACATGTATTTCATTTGTCATTATTGATGTTTCGGATTTCTTTAGCTTATATCTCGGTCACATGGTAACCAATGGACGAGAAAAGACTACAAATAAACTCACCTAGACTTGGACTACAACCTTCATTAAGCTGACTACTGATTCCTGGGTACCGAGTATCAAAACCAAATACTGAGTACCAATTACCATGTACCGAGTACTGCGTAATGAGTAACAAGATAACCAATTGACAAGAAAAGACTATCACTACACTCACCTGGACTTGGACTACAACCTTCGGTAAGGAAGTTAAGCATAATAACAACTTTCATTTTTTCATTATTGCTGATGTTTTGCCGAATGACAAGGAAAGACTACCAAGACACTCACCTTGACGTGGACTACAACTGTCATTTTTCATTATCATTTGCCTATATTGACTACTGAGTCTCGAGTACCGACCACTAACCACCGATCACCGAGTACTGAGTACCGAGTGCTGACAAATACAATTCCCAAGTTATTTGAACCCTACACCAATGGATAATACATACAAATACAATTCGTGTCCATTTGAAGTACCGGGTTTCAGGTTTCGACACTCGACACTTGGTGATTTGTGCAATGAGTGAAAAATGGACATGTTGTGTACATGATTTTGGGTTTCGGGCTTCGGGTTTCGGCCCTCGGCACTCGGAACTCAATGATCTGTGTAATGTAAATGAACAATGAACATGTTGCACACCAGGTTTTGAGTTTTGGGTTTCAGCACTTGAAACTCAGTGATTTGTGCAACAAGTGAAAAATGAAAATGTTATATACATATTTTCGGGTCTCGGGCTTTGGGTTTCGGCACTTGGCACTTGGCACTTGGTTATTTGTGTGATATAAATAAAAAATCAACATGTTGCACACTGGGTTTCAAGTTTCACGCTTTGGCACTCGAAACTCGGTGATTTGTGCAGTGAGTGAAAAATGGACATGTTGTGTACATATTTTCGGGTCTCGGGCTTCGGGTTTCGGCACTCGGCACTCGGAACTCGATGATCTGTGTAATGTAAATGAACAATGAACATATTGCACACCCGGTTTTGAGTTTCGGGTTTTGGCACTTGAAACTCAGTGATTTGTGCAACAAGTGAAAAATGGAAATGTTGCATACATATTTTCGGGTCTCGGGCTTCGGGTTTCGGCACTTGGCACTTGGCACTTGGTTATTTGTGTGATATAAATGAAAAATCAACATGTTGCACACTGGGTTTCAAGTTTCATGCTTTGGCACTCGAAACTCGGTGATTTGTGCAGTGAGTGAAAAATGGACATGTTGCGCACATATTTTCGGGGTCCGGGGTTCGGATTTCGGCCCTCGGAACTCGGAACTCGATGACTTGTGTAATATAATTGAACAATGGACATGATGCACACTGGGTTTTGAGTTTTGGGTTTCGGCACTCGAAACTCGGTGATATGTGCAATGAGTAAGAAATGGACATGTTCCATACATATTTTCAGGTTTCGGCACTCAACACTCAGAACTCGATGATCTGTGTAATGTAAATGAACAATCGACGTGTTGCACACCGGGTTTCGAGTTTTGGGTTTCAGCACTTGAAACTCGGTGATTTGTGCAGTGAGTGAAAAATGGACATGTTGAACAATGGGTTTCAGGGTCTTGGGTTTGAAAAATAGCATAATAACAACTTTCATGTTTTCATTATCATTTGCCTATATTGACTACCGAGTCCGATAAGGGACCCCTTGGATGATCCATTGCTCAATGAAATACTACCTGATTGGAAGTGTGCTGGTTATCAGATATTCATTTGTCGACTCCCGGGTCCTGGAACTCAGAAGTCGGTACGGTTGACCCAAATTTGGGTGGTCGGAACTTGGCGTCTCGTAGGGCAACACAAGCTTTGCACCCCGGATTCCAAATTCTGCAAGACAACCTGTGCACCATCAAAGGCCATGTCAGGAGATCACCTGCTGCTCCGGGAACTCGGTAACTTTGATTTATTACCTCCTCTGATTTGGTTGATGTACAACTACCTCAGCTCCATCATGTCTACAATTATGATACACATGGGCCCACCCATCTATATTTTATACCACCCTCGGCCCACCCATCTAATACAACATCCCATACAACACCCTCGGCCCACCCATCTAATTAATATGCGTCTGGGCCTACCCGTCTAATACAATATTTTATAATACCCTTGGCCCACCCGTCTAATTTAATATGTGTCTGGGCCCACCCGTGAATGTGATAACAAGTACCTACCCATCTATCTCATACACATCTACCTTAATACACCCATCTGCATAATATCCAACTACCTCGGCCCACCCGTCTACCTAATATTCATATACATCGGCCCACTCATCTACTCTATATATTCCCTGCATGGGCCCACCCGCCTCCATCGGGAATAATTTCCCTCCCGGCCCATCCGTCATAGTCGAGGATATTTTTATCATGGGCCCATGGTCCGCTGGCCCGTATCATACGGGATATTATGCATGTCCATTCCCTCGTATTATATGGAGATAGGTCACTGTAATATGTGATTCTTCGACATTTGGCTCCAGTGATCTTTTGACCTCTTTCACTCCCGAGACTCCTGAATACGAGGCCCTTCTCAGAATCATTGCAGAGCAAGAATGTGATGATGTTCCGGATGTTCCTGCTGTTGTATGATCATACTTTTCACTCGATTCTTGCTCATGTTTGCTTCTCGTCTACTACTACCCATACTTGTCCTAGTGTCTTGCTCCTCCTCGCTCTGTTTTTCTAGACTAGCTTTAATTGTTGACTCGTTTTTCCTTGTGATTCTCGAAAACATCTTTCTAACTGCACAACCAACATCCGGCACCTCTCTACTTTGACGTGTTGAGTCTCCAACAAATCGATTATATTTACAAGATCCAAGCAGTTATCGAGTCAGCTGTATGTCAGTGCCTTGTTGATCTACTCATGCACAGTTCAACCTCCGTGCAAATGCCCGCTCTTTGTTCAATTGGCAACATTGTTACTGGAGATGATCTTCAGACTCAGGTCATTATCGCATCTGGGGCTTTACCTGCTCTTCTTTAGCTGCTATCTTCCCCAAAAGAGGGTATCAGGAAAGAAGTGTGCTGGATGATCTCCAACATCACCACTGGGTCACCTCCCCAAATTCAGGCAGTCATTGATGCCAACATTATTCCTCCACTCATCAACATCCTTTCCAATGCCGACTTCAAAACGCAGAAGGAGGCCTGCTGGGCAATTTCAAATGCAACATCTGGCGGTCTTCACAAACCAGCGCAGATCCGCTATCTCATCTTGCAAGGTTGTATCAAGCCACTCTGTGACCTGCTCACTATGATGGATAACAAGATCATTTAAGTTGCCCTTGATGGTCTCGATAACATTCTGAAGGTCGGCGAGACGGATAAACAGGCTGGAGGTCCCAGATCTGTCAACCAATATGCTCTATATGTCGAAGAGGTGGGCGGTATGATCACCATCCACAACCTCCAATCACACGACAACCTAGAGATATATAAGAATGTGTTCAATATCATGGACAAGTACTTCCCAGATGAGGAGGAAGTGGATGCAGCAATTAGCGCACCTAGCCTTGATGCTACTGGTACATTTGCTGTGAGTTCGCTGATATTGTCCTTTTTCATGTACTAATTATCTGCGCATTTCCAGGATGTTACTGCTCCTCAAGGAGGCTTTAGTTTCGGTCAGCAGTAAACTGTTGATCTTGTTGATTCGCCTATCTCTTCCACTGTGTGCTACTGTCACTTATATCTTGCACCAACCATTATCGCTCAACTCCCCATTCTGTTTGCAACCTGTGATCTCTCCTTACCCTTTACGCTTGTGCGGTATGTTACATGTAATGCGTCTAATGGACGCAAATTCCTTTATGACAACAATATATGTCAGAGCACGAGAAAATGATTCAGTGTAGTAGCTGATAATGCTTATTATTGGTAACCTGTACTACCCAATGATGTCTGTTATGCGATACATGAAATTTACAACATTGATCTGAATGCTGATGCCAACATGTCTCGCCCATCTTGCTTTGCGCCACCACAAACTGTACCATCATGGCTTCTCAAATCCTCCCGCTAGGTGAGTACAACAGGCAACAAAATTATTGATCACCTTCCTGACAGCGCTGAAAAAAATACTGTGGGAAACATTATGTCAGCTTGCATTCATGTCATCTGTCTCTGTCATGCGTACACAGTGCTTTCTGTCACATCTGAAACCTTTGCACCAAGCCCAACTTCATTGCTGCCATTTCCTGCCATTTTCTCGAACTGCGTGCCACTCTCATCACGAAGTCTATGCCCGAAGTATTGAGTGAGTGAATCCGCTGTTGTTCAAGTGTTGACTTCCGATCTGTTGACACTGTCTGAGTGTATCTGTTGCAAACAAAAAGAGTCGTGTGTGTCAGTTGTGGCCGAGCAGACCATTGAATGGCAGAACCAATGGCCAGTCCTCGTTCTTAAACCTACTGTGACTGGGTGCCAGGATGCATATTTGAGAGCTTCGTGGTGGACTGTCCCCAACAAATCTATTGATTTTTTTTATAAATATAACGGCTGCCAGCTGGCTTGACCTGCCAGCCATGGCTAAATTGGCTGAGCCGAGCCCTTGAGTATGTAAGCTGTGCATTTGTAATGGCTTGGACAGCCACATTTTAATTTTGGCTGCAGCCGGGCTCGAAGCCAAAGCCGCGGCAACACTAACTTCAGTGGTGGATTTGTGTTTGGGTATCATTTCAGAAACCAGAATGCACAAGTTTGAAATCTGGGACTCGGAAGTTGGAACACACTATAGATCAATCTTCAGTAACACAGTTTAAGATAACAATAACCAAGTGACTTTATATTAATCATGTGAAGCCCTTCAAGGCAGCGATGCAGAGTCCAGAGTATGTGGCAAGCAACAAGCAAGTGTCGTAAGTCAATTTGCTGCTTAACGTAAATTTGGAACCGTCGCGGCAAATACCGCAGCATTTTCCCTGTGCCCATTGACATGCGGTGTCAGCAAGACGCCTGCAACTACAGCATGCAAAACTGACCCGAAAAGCAGGTCTCTTTATCACCTTCCACCTGTATCTCTCCCTTCCCTCGATTGCTAAGTTTGCGCAGTGTTTCTCTGTCTAGTCTGCCTGTACAACGTGATATCCTATATTGATCAAGGTCATGACACAAAAAGCCGAGTCAAGCACATCAACGAAACGGGGAGAAGCGCTATTGCACTCACCAAAATACCAGACGAGCGAGAAAGATCCACCACCATATGGTGCACAGCACCGCCAGGACGCACTTTGGGAAGGTGAGCAGCCACCTGGATAACCACCAGTTTACTCAATTAGAAACAGGTGGGAACGAAGCGCTTCCTCCTATGTGGCAACAGTATAAGACATCCTCAGATCGTGCAACACTATATGAAGATAACACGCTCGTGATTAGCTCGTGGAACCAACCTTTGCCAGGAGTGCGACTAGGTGAGGAATGAAAATCGATGAAATTGCGATAATGAGGGACGAACTCACTGTTGAACATAGATTATCCTGGATATATCGTTGTTCCTGGATGCGAATGGCACATCTCACCACTCGGTCGGTCCTACTTCGTCAACCACAATACTCAGACCACGTCGTGGAAGAAACCAAAGCCAGAACGTCCAGCAGGAAGCTTTATGCCGGAGTGCATCATCGAGGGTCACATCAAATGCATATGGAGCCTTGCCTACTTGGGTACCAGTGGCAATATAATGAGCACGTCTGAGGATAGTTCAATTTGTCAATGGAAAAGAGATGGAGAGCCAGTTGGAAAACCTTTGAATAGTGATGGGGGAGGGATAGGTTTGATGGTAGTATCCCCAGATGAAACAATGGTCATTTGTGGAAGCGCGGATAGCAGACTGCGGCTGTGGAATATAAAAGAGGGTAGAATGATCGGTGACCCGTGGGAGGGGCATGATGATGAAGTGGTGTGCCTCGATTGGTCTCGCAATTCGCTGGAGATAGCAAGTGGGTCACGAGATGGCACCATACGACGCTGGAACCCGAACACTGGTCGACAAATAGCACCACCCATAGAAGCCAGTCACAGATGGGTTGAAACCGTCAAATACTCTCCACAAGGTGGCAAATTCATGAGCGGCGGAACCGGTCCGATATGCATATGGTCGAAGGAAGGAAAGCTGCTTATCGAGATGAAGGGACACGACGATGTGGTGATGTCATTGTGTTGGTCCAAGGATGGTGCACACATATTCTCCAGGTCAGGCGATGACACCATCCGAAAATGGCGGGCGATTGATGGACAGGAACTTGTCGTTTTTCGGGGTCACACCAACACCGTCCAATCCCTCTGTCTTACTCCCAATGAACACTATATTGTTAGTGGATCAAGTGACTGCTCCATTCGCATCTGGGATCTCGAGACCAATGAGACAGTCGGATATCCACTCTTGCACGATGACGAACTCTTGGTTGTTGTCATGTCCCGTGATGGAAAATACATTGCCAGTACTGGACTAGATAAAAAAATCTATGTATGGAACCTGGAGGCTGCGCTCAAAAACGTTGTGGTACGTATGTGCTTTGTTGTCCAATTTTCCTTCCTAACGATTTTGGCTATCTAGGGCGCAGATGATGGGAATGCAAAGCTCAAGGCAAGTCTTCTCTGCTTCTCTTTCACGCTCCATCTCACTTTTTATCAGCAACGTCCAACTCAACCCAGAGTTGTGCACCCACCAATCGTGAGCAACCCCACCTTTTCTCATGTCTCGTTAGGCCTTTGACCTCCATATTGTGTCTAATCAGCAGGCTAAAAAAACAGGGCTGGCAAGATATGTCAGTGTACTTTCTTGTTCCTGACCTTTCTTGCCTGACACCAAGATACAGGGCAATGATTTCTTTGGCGACGAATCAGACCACGTGTCTCGTCATGCAGCTCCTCCCGCAAGCCCATTGTCCTTTATTCGTTGGCGTCGTTTGCTCAGTTCCATACATTTTGGTACACGACCTGCAAATGCATCTCGACCAATCGAACGACAGTCCCGACACTGGAATTTCAACTTCAAGTTGTTTTCTAGAGCACATTCCACGCGCACTGTCGATGTACCTCTTGCTCAAGATGAAAACGTGGGTGGCTCGCCTGTTCTCTTTCCTCCCATTAAAACACATTGCAGAGAATCAGTATTGTCCCCGAGTCTGATGCTGAAGCGGCCGCAGCTATGCAACGTACGAACAGCAACCAGGCCGATAGTTCAATGCAATCAGGTCAACCAGCAGGAGCGCAAGCATCTCAAGTACAACCAATCCAAATGCAGGCACGAGGCTCAACTGGCGAAGCGGAAGACTTTGTGTATAAAGGAGTGAACTGCTGTGGATTTTTCTTCGGTCTACGTCGTCCTGCTTTGCATCGGTCATGAGGGATGGAAGACGTGTGGCACACTCACTCAGTTCAGCTCTCTTTCCCCCGCACCTGTGTTTGACTCCTCATAATCAATATTCGCTGTCATGACTGTCATCCACGCACTCAGATCCATCTATCTTTGTGCACCTCCTTTCCTTGCGCTGCTTTTCTCCGGTCCACGCCACGTGTTGACAACACCACTGGGGAAGTCGGCCCCATTGTCTGGAATGCAGCTTTTGGTGGTGCAATGGTCTTCTGGGTGGGGAGCTTGATGTTTGCTGGAAAGGTGACCCATTGAAATGTCGAAGTTGAAATCCGCGCAGCATTGAGTACGTACTGCTCAAATCGTGCACAGATTGTTTGGCATGTATTTGCATAACATGTATTTCCATCGATATGAGTGTACTGACTACACGAAACTTACAAATCTGTTTCTGTACTAGGGTGTCTTGTCCGATTTTCACTAGGGTTGAACGTTGGGACTTGTCTCGACAGCTCTTAGCACCGATGAGTCACTAAGATCTGCCTGGCAGAGCCATTTCTGCCGGTCGAACAAATCCAGAGACTCGCAGGGACAATACACCCCTGCAGGCCTGTTTCGACTGAAAACAGGATGCTAAACGTGCCAGCGACCTCAGATATTTTCTTTCAGCACCAGTACTATTGATGCAGACTCCTGGCAGTGATAGCGAAGTCTGCTCCTGTCTGCAGAGCTGCATCAAAACAGATCGAAACGAAGTAGGCTGGGATGGGGGATAGCCTGATGTGTCGCTTCCATTAGATGGCGCTTGTGAGTAGTTGAACGACAGAATATTGACTAGCTATGATCAAGCCGACCGGTCGAGCGCTGAGATAAGATTTGAATTAGATTAACGATCTGAGAGGAGGTGCGTTGTCATTGGTTGCATCCTTTGACTGATATAAAGCATTAAGATATTCCACGCTTCATGCGGCGTTAAGCATATCAAGTTAAATATGATATATCGTAGACACATCCTGTCAAAGGGTCGTACTATTCTGGTTCGGGGGGCGACAAGGTCACGACAGTCGATCGTTGAGTGTCTATTTCTAGCACATCGCAACCCAAGTCTTCAAATCTGGTATTCCGTTCGGCTGCTAATACTTGTCACTGATATCATTATCCAGAAATTGGTGGGTTTCTGAAAGGCGAACACAAGTGAAGGCTAAATCGCGAGAGTACCTGGCGCAAATAACTACTCAGCAAGGAATCCAAGAGATGCTAGTGTATCGTGCATTCCGGAGAGTAACATCGGATGGAGAGAATGAGACAACGGTGGACATACAACTCATTCCTCATGTAATCATAGACCTTTGAACAACCAGCAAGTCTAAAAGAATTTTTCAGTCGACGATCCTAGTGTTCAGATGTTGAACGGGAATAGATTCAAGAAGGTACATGTCAAACACAAATTGTCGCAGGACTTTAACGAATAATCACACTGTCGGTGGCATAAAGGGAAGAAGCATCGCAGAATCATTGGTCTGCATTCTATAATAAGTTAGCATAGCGATAAAAGCAACAGGCATGCATAATCCAAAGAGTAAAACCATAGAAGTGACTCGTGTTTTGATATATAAACATGTAACAGTCCACGGGGAAGGCATACTACGCCATTTATCACAACGAGAGAGCTAAGTGAAAAAAAGGTTGAGCACTGTAGCATGGGTGGGCATCATTGAAAAGACTCACTCAAGGCCCAAGAACGTAAGTTGGTCTTCGTAATATCAGCACTCGCGTCCACTGCGAAACGGTATGATTCGAAAGCTTCTCCGAGCCTGCCAGCCCTAAGGAGCGCACGGATCAGTCTCTTGTTGGAGGCTGGCCACAATGCCACGATGTCCCATCCGAAGAGCTGCAAAAAGGCGCAGTTGAGGATCAGCGAGTTTTTTGGTGACATCATATTTAACGCACCACAGTGAAAGCCTTGAAGGCAGAAGGAATGAGCACATATTACAGTGACCTATCTCCGTATAATACGAGGGAACGGACATGCATAATATCCCGTATGATACGGGCCAGCGGACCATGGGCCCATGATAAAAATATCCTCGACTATGACGGATGGGCCGGGAGGCAAATTATTCCCGATGGAGGCGGGTGGGCCCATGCAGGGAATATATAGAGTAGATGAGTGGGCCGATGTATATGAATATTAGGTAGACGGGTGGGCCGAGGTAGTTGGATATTATGCAGATGGGTGTATTAAGGTAGATGTGTATGAGATAGATGGGTAGGTACTTGTTATCACATTCACGGGTGGGCCCAGAAACATATTAAATTAGACGGGTGGGCTGAGGGTATTATAAAATATTGTATTAGACGGGTAGGCCCAGACGCATATTAATTAGACGGGTGGGCCGAGGGTGTTGTATGGGATGTTGTATTAGATGGGTGGGCCGAGGGTGGTATAAAATATAGATGGGTGGGCCCATGTGTATCATAATTGTAGACATGATGGAGCTGAGGTAGTTGTACATCAACCAAATCAGAGGAGGTAATAAATCAAAGTTACCGAGTTCCCGGAGCAGCAGGTGATCTCCTGACATGGCCTTTGATGGTGCACAGGTTGTCTTGCAGAATTTGGAATCCGGGGTGCAAAGCTTGTGTTGCCCTACGAGACACCAAGTTCCGACCACCCAAATTTGGGTCAACCGTACCGACTTCTGAGTTCCAGGACCCGGGAGTCGACAAATGAATATCTGATAACCAGCACACTTCCAATCAGGTAGTATTTCATTGAGCAATGGATCATCCAAGGGGTCCCTTATCGGACTCGGTAGTCAATATAGGCAAATGATAATGAAAACATGAAAGTTGTTATTATGCTATTTTTCAAACCCGAGACCCTGAAACCCATTGTTCAACATGTCCATTTTTCACTCACTGCACAAATCACCGAGTTTCGAGTGCTGAAACCCAAAACTCAAAACCCAGTGTGCAACACATCGATTGTTCATTTACATTACACAGATCATCGAGTTCCGAGTGTTGAGCGCCGAAACCCGAAAATATGTATGGAACATGTCCATTTCTTACTCATTGCACATATCACCGAGTTTCGAGTGCCGAAACCCGAAACTCGAAACCCAGTGTGCATCATGTCCATTGTTCAATTATATTACACAAGTCATCGAGTTCCGAGTTCCGAGGGACGAAATCCAAACCCCGGACCCCGAAAATATGTGCGCAACATGTCCATTTTTCACTCACTGCACAAATCACTGAGTTTCGAGTGCCAAAGCATGAAACTTGAAACCCAGTGTGCAACATGTTGATTTTTCATTTATATCACACAAATAACCAAGTGCCAAGTGCCAAGTGCCGAAACCCGAAGCCCGAGACCCGAAAATATGTATGCAACATTTCCATTTTTCACTTGTTGCACAAATCACTGAGTTTCAAGTGCCGAAACCCGAAACTCAAAACCGGGTGTGCAATATGTTCATTGTTCATTTACATTACACAGATCATCGAGTTCCGAGTGCCGAGTGCCGAAACCCGAAGCCCGAGACCCGAAAATATGTACACAACATGTCCATTTTTCACTCACTGCACAAATCACCGAGTTTCGAGTGCCAAAGCGTGAAACTTGAAACCCAGTGTGCAACATGTTGATTTTTCATTTATATCACACAAATCATCGAGTTCCGAGTGCCGAGGGCCGAGACCCGAACCCCGAACCCCGAAAATATGTATGCAACATGTCCATTTTTCACTTGTTGCACAAATCACCGAGTTTCAAGTGCCAAAACCCAAAACTCAAAACCGGGTGTGCAACATGTCCATTTTTCAATTATATTACACAAGTCATTGAGTTCCGAGGGCCGAGGGCCGAAACCCGAACCCCGAACCCCGAAAATATGTGCACAACATGTCCATTTTTTGCTCACTGCACACAGTCCACAATTTCGGGGTTTTAAATCAACCTTTCATATATCCATACACATTTTACCAACCCCCGAACCCCGAAATTGTGGACTGCCGGGTTTCGGGGTTCGGGGGTCCTGGAACTCGGAACTCGGTATGTAAGACAACAAAAATATCTTTCGGGGTTCGGGGGTTAGTGAAATGTTTATAGATATATGTAGGTTAATTCAAACATGTCTGAAAATTTTCATTCGTCTCAAATGTCAAATCCTGAGTTCCGGGCTTCGGGACTTGGCACCCGGCACCGGCACTTGGGGTTCGGGGTTCGGCACTGAAAATTTGACATTCAGGTGTTCGGGTTTCGGGTGATATCTAAATCAACAGCTTCGAGTTCTGCCAAAGCGTGAAACTTAAAACCCAGTGTGCAACATGTTGATTTTTCATTTATATCACACAAATCATCGAGTTCCGAGTGCCGAGGGCTGAGACCCGAAGCCCGAGACCCGAAAATATGTACACAACATGTCCATTTTTCACTCACTGCACAAATCACCGAGTTTCGAGTGCCAAAGCGTGAAACTTGAAACCCAGTGTGCAACATGTTGATTTTTCATTTATATCACACAAATAACCAAGTGCCAAGTGCCAAGTGCCGAAACCCGAAGCCCGAGACCCGAAAATATGTATATAACATTTCCATTTTTCACTTGTTGCACAAATCACTGAGTTTCAAGTGCTGAAACCCAAAACTCGAAACCTGGTGTGCAACATGTTCATTGTTCATTTACATTACACAGATCATCGAGTTCCGAGTGCCGAGGGCCGAAACCCGAAGCCTGAAACCCAAAATCATGTACACAACATGTCCATTTTTCACTCATTGCACAAATCACCAAGTGTCGAGTGTCGAAACCTGAAACCCGGTACTTCAAATGGACACAAATTGTATTTGTATGTATTATCCATTGGTGTAGGGTTCAAATAACTTGGGAATTGTATTTGTCAGCACTCGGTACTCGGTACTCAGTGATTGGTGGTCAGTGGTCGGTACTCGAGACTCAGTAGTCAATATAGGCAAATGATAATGAAAAATGACAGTTGTAGTCCACGTCAAGGTGAGTGTCTTGGTAGTCTTTCCTTGTCATTCGGCAAAACATCAGCAATAATGAAAAAATGAAAGTTGTTATTATGCTTAACTTCCTTACCGAAGGTTGTAGTCCAAGTCCAGGTGAGTGTAGTGATAGTCTTTTCTTGTCAATTGGTTATCTTGTTACTCATTACGCAGTACTCGGTACATGGTAATTGGTACTCAGTATTTGGTTTTGATACTCGGTACCTGGGAATCAGTAGTCAGCTTAATGAAGGTTGTAGTCCGAGTCTAGGTGAGTTTATTTGTAGTCTTTTCTCGTCCATTGGTTACCATGTGACCGAGATATAAGCTAAAGAAATCCGAAACATCAATAATGACAAATGAAATACATGTGTGCAGTAAGTGAGTCTAAAGATAAAAGAATGAATATTAATAGCGAGACTTGCACATTATGTCGAGATATCCAACATAACAAGCCTGTGATGTGATCAGAGACCTGGAATAACACCCATATACATCCATTATAATAGCTTAAAAGCTTAGAAAGATTCATGAAGGATTGATGTAATGATAGGCAAAATGACATATGTGTGGAGAGTGACAATAGACATCTTTTATACAAAGTCACATTTATATATGATTCAGGCCAAAAATATCATTACAAATATGTAGGATAGATCGTAAACTACCCAAGGAACCCATACTGCCTACTGCCCTGAGGGTAGGGGGTGGGTAGAAGGGATATAGTGAAAATATGAGTTGACCCAGCATTAAAGTCCTACCACTGCTCAACTAACCATTTTCGATGCTTTGGGTCTTTGAAGTTTCCCACACTCAATTTCTTACCCATTTCACTTCCTCAGTACTCAATTCTTGGTTGATTTGTCTGTAAATTTATGTCTATGATACTTAAGATATTTGAAATGTACCCCAGGTTTCTGATTATGAAGATTCAATGTTTTGAAGGCATGGGCCCCTTATCAGGCGAAATGGCAAGTATACACACTAGCTCACAAACTCCAGCCTATTGTGAGCTGATCTTGGTCATAAGAAGCAAGAATATAAGCTATGCTCATTATATATTAAAAGGTTGGATCATGGATGCAAGGGCAAGATACTGAAAATCGTGAAAAAATATCACAAGTGCAATTGTCTATGCTTTGTTCCTGGAAAAGGATCCTGTGTGTCCTGGGCTGGTTATATGATATATCTACTCCGAATATGCTCAGGAATAGACTCCCTACAGTCCTTGAGGTCCAGTCCTACAGGGAAAAAACCCCAGCAGGTGAACCACCAGAAGAGGGGGAGGTACACTATACAATAAAGGATTACCCTATGGTCCTGAGCTCCTGATACATTGTTTCTATTGTTGAATAGATGATTGAGATACTATTCACCTAGAAATGAACACATAGGAACATATTTTGTATTTTTATGTATATATGCAATATCCATTCAAGCACCAAGTCTCAACTACCGATTACCAAGTCCCGACACTTGATAGTTGATAGTCAGTATTCGAGCTCCGAGTGCCAATATTGCCTACCAATATCTCAGTCAAATGATAACCAAACCAAGACCCAAGTTCCAAACCTGACTACTGAATACCAAGTATCAGTACTCGGGACTCGGGACTATTGGCTGGAGTACCCAACTATTGATTCACAGGTACCGAGAATTAGAACCAAGTACTGAGTACCTGACTACTGATTCTCGGGTACCAAGTATCAGAACCGAGTACCGAGTACCCCACTACTGATTCTCGGGTATCAAGTATCAGAACCAAATACCAAGTACTGATTCCCTTGTACCGAGTACTGAGTAACGAGATAACCAATTGACAAGAAAAAACTACCAATACACTCACCTTGGCTCGGACTACAACTTTTGTTCAGGAACTTAAACATAATAATAACTTTCATTTTTCATTATTGCCGATGTTTCAGATTTCTTTAGCTTATATCTCGGTTAAATGATAACTGATGGACAAGAAAAGACTACCAATACACTCCCCTAGACTCGGACTACAACCTTCGGTAAGGAAGTTAAGCGTAATAACAACTTTCATTTTTCATTACCATTTGCCTATATTGACTACCGACCAGTGGCTGAGTGCCGAAGCTTGAAACTTGAAATCGGTGGAAAATGAAATCTCGCAACAATGTACACATGAACATGTTTCATTTCCATAAACAATTCCCCGAGTGTCATGTACCGAGCCCCGAAACCCAAAGCCTGAAGCCCGGACTGTGTTGTCAGGTTAGTACAAGACACTCGGTGAATTGTCAAAGGAAATGAAACATTTTCATGTGTACATTGTCACGAGATTTTGTTTTCCACTGATTTCAAGTTCCAAGCTTCAGCACTCAGCATCCGGCACTCGGAACTCGGAACTCGGCGCTCGGAACTCAGAACTCAGTGAAATGTCTAAGGAAATAGAAATTTCACAATTCCCTGAGTTAGTACAAGACACTCAGTGAATTGTCAAAGGAAATAAAACATTTTCATGTGTACATTGTTGCAAGATTTCGTTTTCCACTGATTTCAAGTTTTGAGCTTCGGCACTCGGCACTCGGAGCTCGGAACTCGGCGCTCGGAACTCGGAATTCGGCGCCCGGACCTCGGAACTCAGTGAAATGTCCAAGGAAATAGAAATTTCACAATTCCCCGAGTGTCGTGTACCGAGCCCTGAAGCCTGAAGCCGGGACTGTGTTGTCAGGTTAGTACAAGACACTCGGTGAATTGTCAAAGGAAATAAAACATCTTCATGTGTACATTGTTGCGAGATTTCATTTTCCACTGATTTCAAGTTTCAAGCTTCGGCACTAATTTGGAACTCGGGACTCGATTTTTGAGATGAAAGACATTTTTCAAACATGTTTGAATCAACCTTTCATATATCCATAAACATTTTACCAACTCCCGAACCCCGAAATTGTGGACTGCCGGGTCTCGGGGGTTGGGGGTCGGTGCTCGGGACTTGGGAAATTTGGGGAGATCAATAAAATTTGATCTACAATAAATTTGATTTACAAACAAATTGATTTACAAACTTTTGAAAGATATGTCGTCTCACATATCGAGTCCTGAGTTCCGGGACCCCCGAACCCCGAACCCCGAGACCCGGCAGTCCACAATTTCGGGGTTCGGGGGTGATCTACAATAAATTTGATTTACAAACAAATTGATTTACAAACTTTTGAAAGATATCTGTGTTGTCTCACATATTGAGTCCCGAGTTCCGGGACCCCCGAACCCCGAAATTGTGGACTGCCGGGTCTCGGGGGTCGGGGGTCGGCGCTCAGGACTTGGGAAATTTGGGGAGATCAATAAAATTTGATCTACAATAAATTTGATTTACAAACTTTTGAAAGATATCTGTGTTGTCTCACATATTGAGTCCCGAGTTCCGGGACCCCCAAACCCCGAAACCCGAGACCCGGCAGTCCACAATTTCGGGGTTTGGGGGTGGTAAAATGTCTATGGATATACAAAAGGTTGATTCAAACATGTTTGAAAGATGTCTTACCCGGAACTCGGGACTCGATTTTTGAGATGAAAGACATCTTTCAAACATGTTTGAATCAACCTTTCATATATCCATAAACATTTTACCAACCCCCGAACCCTGAAATTGTGGACTGCCGGGTCCCGGGTTTCGGGGTTCGGGGGTCCCGGAACTCGGAACTCGGTATGTGAGACAACAAAAATATATTTCAAACACGGGTAAGTCAATGTGTTTGTCAATCAACTTGATTGTAAATTATATTTTATTGATCTCCCCAAATTTCCCAAGTTCCGAGTTCCGAGCTCCGGGACCCCTGAACCCCAAAACCCGACACCCGGCAGTCCACAATTTCGGGGTTCGGGAGTTGGTAAAATGTGTATGGATAGATGAAAGGTTAATTTAAACATTTTTGAAAGATATCCCATATGAAATGTCAAGTCCCAAGTTTCGATTTCCGGGTTTCTGGAGTGCCGAGTCCTGAAGCCCGAAGTCCCGAAACCCGGAGTCCCGAAACCCGGAGTTCAAAACTCGGGACTTAACATTTCATATGGGACATCTTTCAAAAATGTTTAAATCAACCTTTCATCTATCCATACACATTTTACCAACTCCCGAACCCCGAAATTGTGGACTGCCGGGTTTCGGGGTTCGGGGGTCCCGGAGCTCGGAACTCAGAACTTGGGAAATTTGGGGAGATCAATAAAATATAATTTACAATCAAGTTGATTGACAAACACATTGACTTACCCGTGTTTGAAATATATTTTTGTTGTCTCACATACTGAGTTCCGAGTTCTGGGACCCCCGAACCCCGAAACCCGAGACCCGGCAGTCCACAATTTCGGGGTTCGGGGGTTGGTAAATCTCGGTTTGGGGTTTTGCACTGAAAATTTGACATTTATACATATCTAGGCTCACCCATATATGTACCCATCTATGTACAATTCCCCCACATCAGCCCACCCATCTATGTATTATCCCCCACGTCGGCCCACCCGTCTATGTAATACATCCTATGTTGGCCCACCCGTCTATATAATTATACCCCACCTCGGCCCACCTGTCTATGTAATAAATATTTTATCACACCCTCGGCCCACCCGTCTATTTGATATCCCTTTCGTCGGCCCACCCGTATATGTAATACTTTTTATGTCGGCCCACCTGTATATGTAATACACCCCGCGTCAGCCCACCCATCTATGTAATATTCCCCTACCTCAGCCCACCCATATATGTAATACACCCCCGTCGGCCCGCCCGTCTATATAACAATATTTGCCTTACATCTCTCTTCAGCCCAGCTGTCTATAATATCCTACTCTACATATTACCCTGATGGGCCCACCCATCTCCATGAATGATCATATTCCCCCGGCCCATCCGTCAACATCAAGGATATATATATCATTGGCATACATGGGCCCACCCGTCTCCATTGGAAATAATATGTGTCCCGGCCCATCTGTCATCATCGAGAATATACACAACATGGGCCCATAATCCGCTGGCCCGTCTCATACGGGATATTATGTAGGTCGGGTGGCCCGTATAATACGGAATTTGTCACTGAAGGGGCTCGAATGAGGGATTTAGCCAAGAAAGTGCTACCCTTGACAGCGACACTGAAGTGCTCGACCACCTCATCATGACGTGCACCATTGAAGGCAATAATTCCTAGTTGGAGTCGCAGACTCGCCTGATGCGCGAAGCACAGATCCATCAGTCAGCGGATGAGCACAAGCGTGATTGCGAACAGGAGACTTACCATAAAGACACTACAAGCAATGGAATCGGTAGAAGCCAGCTGATTCACACAAAGCATGGCCTCGTCGTGTCTATTGGCATTGAAGAGCGCAATAGCCTGGAATATGATGAGGCACAGAGTATGCAAGACGAACAAACAACGTGCCTTGATCAAGTAAAGGAAGACAGTAGCATCTGTGTTTCCCTGAGTAAACGTGAATCCCAAGTCAAAGGCTGTCCTTGCGTCATTGAGGCGCTGCTTTCCGCAGAGAGCGATACCCTTGGCGATATAACCGGCCAATGATGTCCTTATGACAAGGGACTATGAGAATATCGAAGTCAGCAGGTTTTAGTTAGGGCATGATGACTCGTTGTTACCCTGGTTGCATCCCGAAGTGCATTGTCCCAGTTGAGTTTGCATGACAGAATGAAAGAGCGGTTGGCATAGGAGGCAAAGTTCTTGGTGTCAGCAGCAATCTCTTGAGTGAGGATCCTTTCAGCGGTAGCCAAATACCCTGCGATTGATGCAGCACAGGTGGTCTTGGTGATAGCAAGGAACTCAGCCGTGGCGATGTCAAATGTTTTCTGGGTAAAAAAGCTCGAGCGACACCTTACAAGTAAAGAATGAAATCATACCCTTAAAACAACCCGCTCCATCTTGGAAACATCTACCTTGTTGGACATGTATTCCTCCTTGAAGGCAGACTGGTCGACCTTGATGATAGGCTGCTCGGCCTCCAGAACAGGCTGCGAGTGGACAGTTGTCAAAGACAATTGCTGAGACCTGGGATCGGAGCTTGAGGTCGTCAAAACTGACTGCTGGAGGCTGGGATCCAAGCTTCCAGTCATCAAAACAGGCTGCAGAGACTTGGAATAGATGCCTCCAGTCACCGGATTAGATGTCATAAGTGTCTGCATGAAAAAGCTTTGAGTGACGCTGTGCAAGTAAGGGATGAAATCATACCTGTCCGCCACTTAGAACAGACTGTTCAGTTGTAGCATATGTTGCTGCACTGGACAGAGGCTGATCGACCTTGGAAATTTGATATTGTTCAACCATGGTGATAGGCTGTTCGGCCTGCAAAACAGGCTGCAACTGGACAGTCGTCACAGACGATTGCTGAGACCTGGGATCGGAGCTTGCGGTCGTCAAAACTGACTGCTGAAGGTTGGGATCAAAGGTTCCAGTCGTCAAAACAGGCTGCAGAGACTTGGAATAGATGCCTCCGGTCACTGGATTAGATGTTACAAGTGTCTGTGTGAAAAAGCTTTGAGTGACGCTGTACAAGTAAGGGATGACATCATACCTGTCCGCTGGCACTTAGAACAGACTGTTCAGACCCTGTAACAGTTGCTGCACTAGACAGAGACTGATCGGCCTTAGAAATTTGATATTGTTCAACCTTTGAAACAGGCTGCCCAGCCCGTAAAATAGTCTGTTCAACCGTGGTGATAGGCGTTTCGGCCTGCGAGCGGACAGTCGTCAAAGTCGGTTGCTGAGAACTGGATTCAGAGCTTGCGGTCGTCAAAACTGACTGCTGAAGCCTGAGATTGGAGTCTGCAGTCGTCAAAACAGGCTGCACAGATGTGGAATAGGGACTTCGAGTCACCGACTCAGATACTACGAGTGTCTGCGTGAAAAATGAAGAAGCTTTGAATAACGCAATACAAGCAAAGGATGGAATCATACCTGTCCGCCACTTAGAACAGACTGTCCAGACCCTGTAACATATGTTGCTGCACTAGACAGAGGCTGATCGACCTTGGAAATTTGATATTGTTCGGTGATAGGCGGTTCGGCTTGCAAAACGGACTGCGAGCGGACAGTCGTCAAAGACGATTGCTGAGAACTGGATTCCGAGCTTGCAGTCGTCGAAACTGACTGCTGAGAACTGGATTCCGAGCTTGCAGTCACTGACTCAGATACTACGAGTGTCTGCGTGAAAAAAAGGCTTTGAATGATGCCATAGAAGCAAAGGATGAAATCATACCTGCCCGCCACTTAGAACAGACTGTCCAGACCCTGTAACAGATGTTGCTGCACTGGACAGAGATTGCTGGGAGTTGAAAAGAGACTGTTCGGCATGGGAAATTTGAGATTGTTCAGTGCGGACAGATTCAGATAACTGCCCGTTCTCAAGAGACTGTTGGACCTTGGTAATCTCGACCGTGGGGAGAGGCGGTACGACAATTGAAAGTGGCTGCAACTGGAAAGTTGTCGAAGACAATTGCTGCAATTGAGAGGTGGAAGTGGGGCTTCCTTGAGTGACAGTAGACTCTTGAACTACATATTCAGAGCCTGGAACCTTTTTGATCAAAAGACGTAAATGAGATGGTGAAGGTTTACTAATCAGCGAGAAATTACCATTGTCACGACTTCCTTCAAGTAAAAGTCGGGAGTTTCTAGTACTGGCAAAGTACCCACGGGTGCTGCCCATACCGAGACTTTCTTATCATGACCTCCACTAAGGATGTGTGCGCCATACGCGGAGAAGGCTGCGCAAATGACAGAAGAAGTGTGCTGGAAGATGGCAACGGTTTGTTTATCGGAGAGCTGCCAGAGACAAACAGAGTTGTCGCTAGAGGCGGAAACTGCATGCATGCCAGCAGAATGAACGGCGATGGTGTTGATTTTGTACATGTGACCCGTCCATGGTTCACCGACCTGCGTCCAGCTCGATGTATCCCACTCCCTTATATTGGAATCTCCATCATCTCCTCCCGAAAGAAGGCGCTTGGCATCAGGAGACCAGGCGAGTGATCGAGTACCGCGACTGTGATTCAACGTCATTTGGAGTTTGCCGTCGGTGTAAATTTGGATGTCTTGATCTGTTGCCACTGCAAACGTATGTACGCTGGACCGCGCATACCGAACGCAGCGGACAGTATTACCGCAGGCGAAATATCCTTCTGACTCCCAATTGTGGGTGTTCCAAACCTTGACTGTTTGGTCGTTGCGTGCCGTTGACGCGGTAATGACGAATGCACCATCGGGTGAAAAGTCCAGGGAACGGACCGCACTGCTGTGGGCTTTGGAAACTTTGGCGAGAGACTCCCCAGTTTTCGCCTGCCAGGCGATGAGTTCGCCGTTCTCGTCACCAGTCGCTATCAATTCCCCATCTCTTGATACCGCCAATCCCATCACATCACCGGTGTGCCCCGCCAACTGCTTCAATACTTGACCTGTCTTCAAGTCCCAAAGACGGACCTTCCTGTCCTCAGAAGAGGTCACCATCAGCTCGCTATTGGGAATATCTGCAGCTGCGTAGATCGTCTGTGTGCGATCTTCAAACACCCAAGTGGGGTTGACGATAGGAATGAGCTGTGCCATTTTACAAGAGGTTGTTGGTGTTGAACACTGGTGAGTGAACTTGGTGCTAGAATGATTCTGGATGTAGCAGAAGTGGCGTGTACACTGTACGTTTCACTGTAGGTTTTATACTACTTCACCAGACGCTAAACACATACATGAAGCTGATATTCTTACAGGTACCTTGCTCGTTACATTCCAGGTACATGGGAACATAACACCGCATGCTTTTCTGAATAACTCTCTAGACAATCATCCGCCCGGTGACATGTGAACTCCGGCTCCCTGCAATTTTTTTTCAGGAGATTCGAGATCTACGCTGCAGGTGTGTACGCTATGTGCAGATTTCTGTGTGATCAACTGTTCTAACTCTACTATCATTGGTGGGTCTTTTCGAGTCAGGCAAATGCGAGTACCTTGCCTTAACATAAATTTTACGACGAGCTACATATGTTGGCAATGGGCTCACTATGCAATACAACAAACACTCCCTCAAGCAAACACGGAAAAAATAGAAATCCAAATGTCATTCCCTGGACCTGCAAGGCCGCTATGGTGCCCTTTCCTTTACATAATTTCAGTCTAACAGAGGGCCTGGACCAGTAACATAAGATGCACTAATCCCATTTTTATGTTTCATGTTCATTGGGAATGAAGTTGCGCCTTCTACCAGTGCAAGATAAAGAACGGTGTTGCCCTGAAATGTTTCCACACGGTCATAGCAGACGCACCACTAGTTGTGCAGCCCTATTTTCTCGGAGCTGTGTGATGATTTTCTCATGGAGGTTGGATAGTTGCGAGGCTTCTTTTTAAATATCGTATGTACACTTGCAAATTTGCAAATTGTTCTAACTCTGCTATCATCGATGGGCCTTTTCGAAATCAGCCATGGGTCTGCAATTCCGAGTTAGGATCCGGGCTATGAATTAGCGACTCCAGCTTGCCATCCAGGTCCGTTGTTTGACTTTTTTCTTACTCGCTGAGTTCGCTGATTCGATGGATTCTCTCATATAATGTTCGTGTGCATTAGCGCACAGCCTTGCGGATATCCTCCAATGTTGCATCGCAGCTCATTGCGATTTTTTTTAACTTGTCAAATCTGATGTTGAGCCACAATGCCACCAAGTTGATGTGCTGACGTTTTACCCCATTCCATGTCCACTGGTGCCAGTCGCATGCAGTACACATTTTTAACAAGTTCCCAGCATCTCATCAACCTTACTGATTACCGCATAACCTCCACAACAACGTTCGTAACACGCTTATTGAAGATTCTTGACCCTTCATTACCATTCCTCACCCGCTTTTGTTGTGTCTTTCACCCTTTTGCATCAAAGAGCGAGGTCCTGATCCATTGTACTCCCGGTGCAACAACCCTGCAGTTGCAAGGGGCATGTCACTTAAAATTACCACCAATAAGCAGACTACACATTCGTGGTTGAACCGTTCACGCACCCACGTTATTGTGCCAAGAGGGCATCTCATCGTGCTCACTGTGGACGAACTTTGCTCATGTGATCACAATGTGCATGGACTTGTGTAGACTATTTTTAGAGGATTGGAATTCTGGCAGCTTTTGTCTATATGCACAAAGGGGGACATGCGACTTGCATCACGTTCGACTGAGCTTACGGTGTGCTGGATACCTAATCTTCGCATCATCACGGAGGATTCATACGCCCGACTATGGTGTAACTGGTTGATGCTATGTACTAGGTTACTGCAAGGAATATGATGACTTTAGCATGAATCATTGTGCTGTTGTCTTTCATCCAAGCTTTTTGTTCTTTCGTCGCAAGCACTATTGATGAGTCACAGAAACAAGCGCGAGTACTTATGCCTCAATAGAATATATTTAGCGCCCAGGATTGTGACACCCACATTTTTTATCACCCTGTGGTGGAGGGAAAATCACTCTGGCCTTCAGGCCTAGGCCCAGGGGCGAACACAAGTTTGGAAAAGTATGGCACAGGTCTTCCCCAAATCAAACTTTGACAGAAGGTAAAAACTCCAGAGATTTACAAGCAAGATATGTTAAAAAAAGCCAAATCATCCCTTCACTGTGGTAAAGGCCTAGGCCAATGATCATGAGATACAGACGCCGGCTTATCCGTTTGTGATTGTCCGAGGTTCTTCATGATCAGTTCCCTGGGTCCTAACTTTGCACGAGTAATCACAAGTTACCACAACTTCTCGGACTTCGAAGTAAGACATTGAGTTCAGAAGAGTAACTTATCCCCATCGACTGATTAGTCATCTTGAGTAGTGCATTGATTCGAGGGCTTGAACTACTAGGGGTGGTATGAGATGATTTCAAATACACCAACAAACCGAGAAGTTTGCAAGAAAGTTTGGACCTTGGTCAATATAACAGTATTGATAGTTGAACTTCATGATGAGAACGCTCACCGGGTATTCGCCATTCTTGATTGCCTCAGAAAAGTATGTTTGGGGTAACGTTGAGTACTAGGAATCCAACGGGATTCAGTAGGATTCAGTAAGGTAGTCACATCTAAGTGACTTCAGTGGCTGACCGCTAGCAATTTCTGTTCAGCAAATGCTCGAATCGTATTGACCACATAGACCGAAAGAGTGACAGGTTGTTCACACCCAAGTACCTAAGATTGCCGCAATCCGATTCTGAACCTTGAACCGAACCACGGTTTGGTCCAGTAAGAGTTGGTCAGGTTTGGGAGGATCCAGAGGTGTTCAATAGGTTTGTGGTTCAGAGAATAATAGATTTTGATAACTTTGTAGAGTCCAGCAGACCCTGGATGATACAGAATCTCACCGTGTCTGTGTAATATGCAAAAACATTCGAGTGTGCAGCTAACAAAGGCGAAATATCAAGAACGATGGCAAAAGAAAACATTCCAACTGCTAGCATAACCCAGAGAAATGCTACTTGACCACCACCTTTTTCAAATCATACTCCACCACATACCTCTTCCCATCTGGCTGCAAAGCGTCCCAGCTAAACATGCCGACGTGTTCCGATAACCACACTGCATCTGCCTTCGTGATTACAGGCCCACGACCTCTGACATCCAGCCAGCCTATTGCCTTCGTGTTCATCATGAGCATATCTTCTTCATCAGACTCGGTTGCCAGCGGATTCAGGAAACCCCATTGCAGAGCACTCGCAGCACGTATCCGTGCTTGGATGAATCTCTTCAACGCTGGAGCAGTGAAGCGATCACAATTCAGCAATCGCAACTTCATCATCCTGGGCACGATATAACATTCTTCCTCAGAGGTGCTCTTGAAAGGCCTACTCATGACGTCAAAAAACCTATCATCAACACCATCACAGTTGTCAAGGGTGAGACTGCTCCCATTCCAATGGTGGAGCATGTTGATGAAATTTTTGGGTATGTCCATGTTCTCGAACGTGAGGTAGTCGGTAAAGCCGATGCGACCAAGAGTGTTGACTTTACAGTCTGTGATTATCGTGGACGAGAGACGAACTCCGATGAGGACTGCAAAAACAACCTTGAGAACATGGCTGTTATCCAGTTTCTCGAACGCGAGAGTTTGTAAACGGCTGAGTGAAAATGTAGACCCTGCTAATTTTTTTTGGTTTGTATCAAAGTGAACATCACAGAGAGTGAGATCATCGAGTATGGGAAGCTGGCTGAGGGTTCAGAGCGTCTGCCACAAGGAGAGCCCCTCTACGTTTGCACTGGAAGGATGGTAACGTGAAATGTTAACAGATGTGATTTTTGACATGAGAGCGGTTTGGGCTGGTCTTTTCAGTGAGCCATCCTGGAGGCAGCGACCGCTGATGTCAAGTGTATCTAAGACTGGTGTAACGAGGGGTCCACGGGAAGGGTGTATTTGTGTGGAACCTCCATCGTCGATAGCGCTCGCCAGCTTAAGTCTCTGCAACAATTTCGCAGGTCCATCCAGGTCGGTGAACAAGAAAGGAAGTGTGGTGCTGTGCAACACTGAGATGTGTAGACGACGGATGTGATCCAAGTGAGGCCGTAGCAACGCCCTGACATTCTGGGCGTGCTGACACTCGACCTCATCAGGAGTGTTGTGATCAATGATGCTGCGCGTGACTGTGATATCAAGCGGAAGCGAACGTGACCACCGCAGGCATGCTCGGATGGCAGAGATATCGGTAGGATTTTTGTCCACCATAACTGTCATCCGAGTCCAAAACTCGGGAACAGTCGCCGCAACATCACACCAACGAGAACAAACTGCAGCGATAGCAAAAGGAAACAATGCAGGGGAGAGGGGCTCCTCGTGTGTCCAGTCTTCGCACACGTGTTCGGAGTGGAATGATTCCAGCTGTAGGGATCTGTTCTCCGTGTATACCAGGTGGAAGATTCTCAACAGAATCTCAGTAGGGAGGTCAGTGGCTGGTGCGCAGGGTTTTGGGCCTGAATCCAATAACAGATAGCAACTACGCGCGATGATGGCAGTCGAAAAAGCGGACATGGCACTTTCCTGACTGATCGATCCGTCCTGTGTCCAGTATGAGGCTAGTGTATCGCTGGAAAATAGTAGAGTATGCTCACCATCACTTCAAAAGTTGCTCGAAAGTACGATCGCAATAACTGGAATGGATTGGTCGACTTGGAGGTACGGTGTCACACTCATTTGTTTGTTTCGAAGTCCGCTGCTTCTCCGAGTAGGCCTTCAGCATGTGTTGTTATAGCTAGTCAAGTACTGCTTATGATAGTCAGTCTCCCATAGCCACACTACTATTCAAGAAGGACGACAGCCATTCCTTCTTAATTTAATGCTATGGCATTCAAGTTCAGACCATCAGACCCATGTCAAATGTGGATGACATTGCTAGAGGACGTAAGTTGCACATTTGCTAAGTAACCACGGTGAGTTGTATTGGAACCATGCCTCTTCCTTGACGTTCGAGAGTATCATGCTAACTGACGCAGGAATTGCCATGAGTACAATTACTTTCCAGGAACGTGTACACGCTTCAGCTGGCCCAAGCAGTTGAGACACCCTGAGTACCTGATGAATGTGGAGCTCGTCGAGCAGAATCATGTTTAGAGTTTCATTTGAAGTGTTGATATGGTGATTTGATTGCTTGGATTTGGAAGAATGGATGTTTCTTATTACGTGCAATACATGCACGCTCCCAACAGATAAGTTTCAGAAGACAAGTTAAGTATTACATAATACTTCAACTTCCTCTGTCACCAAGCGCACTGAATGACCACCACGACAATAATGATATCCAGCCATCTACAAGCTACGTACGGATATACTGCAGCTCGTCTTTTTGTTTTTAATGGCTCAAGAAACGGCTTGCTTCAGTAAGGCCACTCGATGGATATTACGTGCACTCATCAGAACACAGACATGAGGCTTTTGTAATTGGGGTGTTGACCATGGCATGATAACTGTCCCAAAGCTCGACTTATATACTAAATATCGATCAATTTCCAACTGTCCCTCACTAAAACCCATCAGATTCCGTACTACCCATCCATCATGTCCTTTGCTGCAGTGGGATCAAGTTTGCGGATCAGTGCAGGCGAAACACAAGCGTTGAAGTCTCTGCCGGTGGCAACACAAGTTGGATCCCTTATCATACCAATTCGTTCCATGACTAATATGCATTCAAGATCACTGCAAAGAGGGCTCTACAGGGATCCACCGCAGATCTGGGAAGGCTGGTTGATTATATTTCGATGCTTAATACCTCCCGTTATTGTTGCTTGGCACCCATCTTCCACGCGACGCTTGATTCAATTCAAGTACCAAACTACATCAATCCCAAGACTATTCCTGCCATCATGCGTGCAAAGTGGTCTCTCATGGGATTAGTGAAAATCTCCACGGTTACCCCTTCAACTTCTGAGGGCGAGGACGATCCCGTGACAAAGTATATTGTGAGGAAGTGGGACGAAGTATACCCGTGGATGCGGTTCTTCGCTAGAAATTGCCTCCCTCCTCCTTACGATGTCTCAGTTACTCCTCCGCGCCCTGATCTTTGCAATGTGTTTGATGCCGCAAAATTGTGCATCACTCCGCTCTCATTAATCTGCACCCAATCGGAAGAAGGGCGTCATTTGCTCCGTTCTTCTATTTCTGTGCAGCACTTTGTTGCGCAGTTATGGATATTGATCGGAAACCTTCAGGGAGATGTACTACAAGGAGATCCTGGAAATACAACGGACGGCCTTGTTTCCATGCTCCGGGCGTCCTTTGCGCTAACAAACCATGTTTGCGTATCTGAATCTGAAGATCCAGACAAAATCACTCTTCCGTTATCGAGTTATATACAAGCTGCCGGAGGGGTGAAGCCCGTTGTTTTCACTCTTCTCAGATACATCCGTCGGATTACCAGAGATGCTGCTGCTGTAGAAGAACCTCGATCGTGGACGACAGGCGATCGGAGCATAAAACAACTTCATCTCTATACTGTTAGTCTCCATTATTCCTTTGAGTTTATCAAGGTTATCAGTCGCCAAGACGTTTCATGCCGCGCACAACTTATCCGCCAAGGTTCAATTCGCACGGTGGTGGATGCGATCGCTCAGATATTGCCCAAGATCTTGGTGCAAGCAAACAAAGAATTAGATTTTCATCCCCAGCTGGGACTCGCGGGTAGGCAGAACGTTCTGTGGTCAGGGTACGCGTACATTGCATCTGCTATTCGCGATGCAGATGACGGGGTGGCATGTGTATGCCAGGCAATCGATGCTGGCCTCATTCAAACGTTGGAGAAGGGGGTTGTTTGCCCGCCTCACGCCAATCGTCGCGATCACCCAACCCGTGGCCGCTTGGGTGACATAGAGTTACTCTTTCTCCTCGCCACATTCTTCATGTATCACAGGGTCGTTGAATCAATTTTCCGACACTGGTTTCGCATGCAAAGTGCTCCTATGGAAAAGCGAGAGATACGCGACAAAGGGTTGGGGGTTGCTCTCGAACTCGTCCTGACATCTACTATCGATGCTATGGACCATCGCAGTGTAGAACCTATAAACTTCCACGAATACAGGTGCAGTGGTCCAGGAGTACGCTAATCATCACTAGTTCCATCATGTGGGTGCTCACATGTGCGCCAGTGTCCAATGTGCACATCCAAGTTTGCCAGCAAAAAGTGTCGGTGCGCAGGCTGCTTGGTATCTATCTATTGCTCGGAGAAATGCCAAAGGACCGCTTGGCACAATGGACACAAGAAGTGGTGTCAAGTTCTAAGGTGCACCGTTGGTGAGTCCCTCCAGTCCTCGTCTCATACTTCTCGTTCGAATCGCCAACAGGGCCGTGGGGCTCACGCGATATCCGTAAGAGTCTTCAAGTCATTGCAGGCTTCGAAACTAGTGAAATCACGGGAATGGCCAAAGATGTAGAATCACGCGTTCGTGAAGCACAGCAGCAGTTCCCTGCATTCAGAGATAAACTTGTGCTCATGCTAGACATGACTGTGTATCCGCCGGAGGTCCACGTGCTCCCCGTGCACAAGCTTGAGCAGTTTCCTGGGGATGACCCCATATGGCCAGAGATCGCTGACGAGATTCTCCAACGAAGCGACTCGCCACCGAAAGGATATATGTTCTCGGTGGTTAAGGTCCACTTGGGGAAGTCGAAGTTTACGTTGTTCAGCCCGAGCACGGCGTTGCGTATGGCATTTGTGGATCAGTACTTTTCGGATGATGAGGTATCTGTTGATGAAGATGAAATGAATGATTCAAAACCGTTAGGCAATTAGGACTTGGATTATGATTCAGAGTCATTGGATGACGAATGCGTGCTACGATATTTAACGGACCTTGTGCTATATGTTTTTTTAGTAGCTTTTGTTGACCAATGTGACTTTGCTTTGCTTTGTACAGGAAACGTACCATACTAATGTTGTGGGTTGATTAAACCGAGAAGTGGTAGAAGCGATCGATTGGTATTTCACTGGAATTGTAAGCACGCTGGCTTACCTGAGTTCTCATAATCAGTACATATACCGTCGCTGATACTGAAACATAAGCTTTCAGTATTTCACCTTTTGGTGTAACGGTTATGCGCGGGCGTCGGGCTGACCATGTTGCAGGAATTCAGACATTGTATCCAGGCGACGTCCATGATTCCTAATCTACACACGACAGAAAAAACAAGTGCAGAGGCAACATTAACTAGGACTGAATTCTAGTCCGTCCTTCCACAAACTTCAGGATGTCTTCGTCAGAGGGCCGACGCTCCATATCTCCTGACCAACAGGTCTGCATGAAATTCCAGTCGCTGTCAATGACAATAGATATGGGTGGCCTTCTGGGTTTTATTCCGCGTGATATATTGTTCATTACGGCGAACTGGTTGTGGATGTAATGGTATGGGACCTTGCCCTCCAATACCTGCAGAAATATGAGCTGATTCAATATTGATGATCCATGTTACGTGCCTGTAGCATGATCCCTCCGAAAGAGTATACATCACTTTTCGGAGAGAATACCGGCGCTGACGCATTGCCTTCATCATCGACCGCCAAGTATTCTGGCGGCATGTAGTGTGCGGTGCCTCCGCAATAGGTTGGCTTTAATGCTACTTGACTTATTCTCTCAGGAACGAGAGCAGAAAGACCAAAATCGGTGAGGCTTGCTTTTCCATCTTTATCAACGAGAACGTTGTTCTAAACAAGCTTCAGTTGGGCTTTCACACGACTCATAAATGTGTACGTACGCCGCTCAAGTCACCATGGGTGATTGACCGCGAATGCACTGCAATCTGCGTTAGTCGACTCTTGCGTCAACGACAAAACATCGAACATACGATACTGAAGCCCTTGAGCTATGTCCTTGAGCTAAAGAGACATCAGCATGCGGACTATGGTAGAATGAGAAATTGACCGAACCAGTGCAAACTTTTTGTTGTGAGAAAGCATTTCGTGCTCACGTTCAAGGTAACCGCTCAGCGCACCATTTTCTAACCATGGTGAGAGAAGTGCTGGGAGGAAGCCAAAGCCATCTGCAACTCCCCAGAGAGGAACGATATTCTCGTGCTTAAGTTTCAACCATATTTTAATCTCTCTGGACAAACGCTAAAGGACTAAGGTCAGCTGAATGAAAGTGGAATCCATGGCTACTGACATTGATAATCGTCAACGTGTCTGTATCGCCTCTCAAAAATATTTCCTTGACTGCAACCTAGATTACTGTAAGAAAGGCAGAACGAAATGACGGGCAGGATACCTACGTCAACACAAGTTGACCTGGAAGAAGACTGGTAGCGGAAAACCGCTAGTTGGACGGCATCGATGCCTCTCAGAGAGAGCCTACACCTATGAACATTTGCAAATCCTCCGGCGTTCTGGTGAACATTATTGAGTCGTTTGACCGAGGTTGTCAGATCAGCAGCACTGAAGATGATGAGCCTAACAGCGACATGAAAGAAGGGTCAGTAACTCACCCGAAACTTTGGACTAAAACTAAGTAGAGGACCTTCTCAATTGAAGGACGCCGGGATTTAACCGCCGACAGGCATTGTTGCAGCAAGTTCAGGTGCGCTTCATCAATCTTTGATACAAAAGTCCTTTGAGGGCTGCGTAAGAGAAACATCGCAAGAATCATACCTCAGCAGTAGGATGAAAAGGCGATGTACCCTTTTTCTTTCTTTCTGAAAGCACCTGACTCTCTTTCGAAATCCACCAGTACGGCACCTTTCCCGACAATACCTAGGGAATAGCGGTGTAAAAAGCGAAAGTTGATGAGCTGCACAACGTACCAGAATTACGACGCAGCCATATGAGTACACATCTCCTTCTTTCGTCGGCTTTGGTATTCCTGTCCGGCTACCAGTGAACATAAATTCGGGTGCAGTGTACCTTGCATCTCCCGGGAGCTGCTCGTTGAACATGTCACTATCTGCTTCAGCCAGTATTACAGAGTGACTGAAGTCTGCGATGCGCACACGGCCTGAACCGTCAAGGAAAATGTTATCCTAGGGATGCGGTGAGAATCTTTGCGTAACACATGTAATGGAAGCATACACCCGTTAAATTGCCATGTGCAACATCCTGCTTGTGTACTAAATTTGCGCGTGAGTTCTATGCACGCGCAGCTATGAGGGACACTGACAATATTCGATACCACGCGCCACCTCTAGTAGCTGCCCATTCGAGGTCAGAGCCGAAGAATTTAAGTATGCCACGGACTTTGAAATGACTTACAATATCCAGCTTTTGACTCGCAGGTAAAACGGAGTGCTCTTGTTTCAGGTAGTCGCGTAACGAGCCGCCTGCCATCCATGGGTATACGAAGGATGGGCCCGGGATAATTCCAAAACCGGCAGTTATTCCATAGAGGACAAGGATGGCCTTGTGCCTCAACCTTTTCCTGACACACACCTCGCGACAAATCCTCTGCCGAGCAATACATGATTTAGTGGTGATCTATCTGTACAGTGATGCTGAACTGTGTGCTTACTCACGTTAGATATTTTGTTCATGTCGTTGTGACCGTTAACATTATCCCTCAAAGTCTTGACTGCGACCTGTCGATTGATGCGTTGCATACTATAGATCTGTAGGTCCATAAAAATACACTAACCTCAATCTCCCTCGACTCATGCACCCACTTGCATTTCAAAGCCGCACCAAGTACGTCCAAACCATTGGAATAGTCGCACTTCGTGAGAACTGCTTGCGATATTTGTGTCACTGCGACTGGAAGTTGCGACAGCATCGTCTTTATAGTCTTCACAATGTCTATGTGTGACCACAAGAACTCCATAATTTGGCCAATCAACGGACGGTCTTCTCTGCTCCTTGACCAGCATAATTGCGCAATCTGCTGTATTTCTTCGCTGATACCAGCCAATTGGGAGAACGGTTTGCGCCCCCTTTGCAGTGCTCCCATAATGTGTATAACACTCCGGATCCAGGCATAAGGTTGATTGCCAGAAAACACCTGCATGATATCAGCAACATAGCATTTGAATGAGACCACACAACGCACCTGCATCATAATACAACCATACGAGTAAACATCCCAGGCCTTGGTTGGTTTAGCCTTATCGTCATCGTCATCTTCATCCCCATTTTCAAGTGCCTCCGGCGGCATCCACCGAACATTGCCCGGGTGACACGAGTTAAATGTAGCGTTGCCTGATTCTGCGAGGATCATCGAGAGACCGAAATCTCCGAGACAGAGCCTCCCATCACTACCAACTAGGACGTTGGTCTAAAATGTGGAACCGTCATTTATGCGTAGAATACGGCGAATGAAACCTACAGCAGTAAGGTCACCATGGACAATATCCTTGTTATGCACTACAGGAGATCAGTCAATCAAAGTGTAGAGCCGAGTGCTACCCACAATACTCGAGACCAACTGCTACTTCCCTTACCTGCAATGTCGAGTCAGGGTTGAACGCGTCTCCGCATATATAAAATGTATACCATACTCAACTTCCTCTCCCACGAGAGACCAACAAATTCGCGTTTCAGATAGTCATCGAGTGATCCATTTTCCATCCATGGAGTGACCAACGCGGGAAGTAACCCAAATTCTTCGGCAAAGGTAATACCCTCCAGAGGGAGAATGTTGTCATGCAATAATTGAATCCAAACGTAGGCTTCGCGACGAATCCTCTTTTAAGTAAATCCATCAGCAAGTGCAAGGGTGAACTACTTCATGCCTTCACCTTGCCTATTACTTTTAATAATGTCGCATCTGCAAATTGAGGGAGACACGGACTAATCAGAACAAACCCTTCGGATAGAACCCCACTGTGCATACCTGTTACCGACGAGACCCTGATGGATTTGACCGCGACCTTGATTGTGATAAATGACCGCAACACTGGAGCTATAACATCCCCTGTTTGTAAACTTACCGGACGTTGGACCCCAGATTGCGTAGACATGAGACATTTCCAGATATCGCCAACGCCTCCTGTCCAAGTAGGAAAGTTACCACCTCTTAAAAGATTTGTCGCAGGAATGAGATCTGGTTTGATCTTGAATTGAACGATGCCATTGCTCTTCTGTCCATGTCAGACATATGCATCATTGATAACGCTTGTAAAATCAAGATCAACTCACGTCCATTGTGAGGTAAAATTCTCAGTGCAGCATTCAAGATGAGAAGCGTTAGACTAAATAGCGTGCGACGGTATTGTTTCATCCTTATATGTATGGTTAAACGAATGCCGCATCATGGGGCAGTGTTTCGTCAGACTATGTGCATGAGGCTGCAGGGTCAGTGTGAAAACGGGGGTGATCGATATCCCTGACATGAGTTATTCATATCCTTCAGATAGGAAGATCCGAACTATGCACGTTTTGTTCGGGTTGTCTGCAGCCTTTGGCTTCTCTACCTGTAAAGTTAGTTAGGTGACGTAATTCAAATACCGTACATCAAAGTTCCATCCCCTTCTTGGCTCAGTGGAAACGTACAGAACGTTCCGTGATCATGCACATGATCTATTTGACTATCGTTTCATCTTTCCATCTTCAAGGATATCTCTCCTGACAAACCCAGAGCGCTTAAAAGTTTGCCCTCCCAACTGGCTGCGACTGAGGCATCCTGATCACCCGAATTCACAGGAGTTATCTCAATCTTTTCGAAAACATCTTTCACCCTCTTTTCTCAATCTCAGCGTCCCCACTTCTTTTTCCCTATCTCCATAGTAAGTCCACGTCATACGCCACCTGGAACGCTTGGCTTCGTTCTGATAATATCATAAAGCGAACACCCTTCCATTTTCCACGCTATCTCCACTTCTGAGTTCTCAGGCACAAGACTTCTGCCACTTGATTCGATACCTTTACCAAAGGATCTCACCACACTACTCAAAACTTTACGGTCTTGAAACCAGTCTTCCTCCTAATCGTCGGATGATGGATTACACGCCAAAGAATGCTGAGCACGTAGATTTTGTTGGGGAAGTGGACTATACTGAACACTAGTGGCTTCAGGAGCTGCTTCCAAGACCAGAGGTACGTTCCACCATCATCACTAATTCAGACGCTAACGCCTCATGCAGATGTGCACTATTAATCTGACACATATCATGAGGACCTGACGGCTTTCGCGAAGGCGAATTGATGGTAGGTCTGTGTGATTAGCGGAGAAGACTTCTGCGAAGTAAGTGGTTACTGCAATTGCCTGATGCGCGTTCTCACTTCGTCTGCATTCTAGTTTCGTCGTTTCTGACGCACGCACGCAACATTTGCTACACATGGTATCCTCCCGACGGACATGATTATTCCTAATGCCAGTTCGCGTTGTCTCTCGGTCCTGTCGATGATTTATCCTTGTGATGCTGATGTACTGACCATATGTATGTCAGCTACCTCTCACAGATGCCTAATCAAGAACCTCATCGGTGGGTGCAGCTCATTCGGCGCATTGACCGACCATCTTGGGGTTATTATCATGTGGATCACATCACCATCGATTTCAATCCCAAGTAAGTTTGCTACATAATTCGTGGGTCAAAAGCTGTATTGAGCTCCAATGCATTAGAATCTTCCTGATCCTTATGACTCATGAGGGTCATCTTCAAACAGGAGACAGACCTTAAAGTTGAATGCTAATGTCATTTTTGCGGTGCTATGAATCACATTGGCGCCAGGTATTCGACTCGGTGCCAGGCTCATCACTCGATCGATTGGTGCGTATCTTTGTCCTTTGGGTGCTGATGGCACCTAACAACCGAAAGTCGAGTATGCAAACGACGATTACAGAGCTCCTACGGAGGCTACAGTAAACAGTGGCACACGTAATCCTTCATTAACTCTGTTCCAATAACTGAAGGCAGACATGCACCGTATTCGCAACCCTCACATCCAGCAGAGTACATGTTATTACAAAACTTCACTTGCAGTCTTCAGCTGAAATTTCAACAACCCTAACCTGAATGCTGATGGTGCTCTGGCCGCATCCCGTTCTCAGGAAGTGCGTGTTCTCGTCTTGTGGGTTGCTTACCTGACTCTATCTGATGATGCTCTGACCGTGTCCTGCTCTCAGTTGGACCGTGTTCTCGTCTTTAATTAAATAGAATAGAATAGAATCAATCAAATCAGGATCAGGCTATGCACGTTTGATGGCGCTTACCTCCCCACACAGGGTATTGTACTAACTCTTGATTACCGCCCGGTTGCCATTTTAAACAGCTATCACAATGTCAAGCCCAGACAACGACCATGTCGGAGAGATGCTGAACCTGTTATCCACTCAGTATCACAATTGCGATACTTATACCCTCATCAGTATTAGAGTTTTTTTTGTGATTTACTCGATGGCACTATCTGTGGACACACTGACATGATAACTCCAAACCTGCGAGTGAGTTTTCAAAAGAGATATGGAGGCATGAGATGTCGTGAACATTATGTTACACAGAGCGTAAGATAGATAATACAACATACAAAAATGCTAAGAAACTGTCATGGCATCACGAGTCGCATCAGAGTATCAGGAGCTTTCCTCTAGCAGTTTCAGCTGTCCCTGTATAAATATCAGAACTTCCTCGGCCGGAGGCCTGTGTTCCGGTTTATCAAGCCAGCACTTCTGTATGTAATCCCACAGAGTATCTGCTACGGACGGAGTCACTGGTCGAGCAGGCTTTCTGCCTCTGAGTATCTGCACGGTAACTTGATGGTCACTACGAAATTCGGAATACGGAACTTTTCCTGTAAAGACCTATAAAGAGAATGATAATCACATTGAATGGTGCCAAGATCCGCTCACAAACCTGCAACATGATACAGCCGAAAGAATATATGTCTGATGCCAATTGAGGCAGGCTTATTGACTCGTCATCTTCAGGGACTTGGAAGTTTTCAGGTGCAGCCCATCGCACATTACTTCTGATATATGACGTGCCGTGGAGCTCGGCACAAAAAATGAAAATCCCATGGTCAGCTACAAAGGCGTTGCCGTTCTCATTGATGAGAATGTTGTTCTGAGTCGTGTCAATAACTGCTTTGACAAAAAAGGCGTCTGTGGCACTCACGCCGGTGAGATCCCCATGAACTATGTTTTTGGAGTGTACTAATATTCACGTTAGCTTTGCGCCGAACAAGTAACATTTGCCGCGTACAGTATTGAAGAGCTGAAACGACATCTTTGAGCTATAACAGCAAAGATTAGGACGGGAGCTACACCATACATAAAGAAAGACTCACGATTTGGAGCATCCGAGTGAGAGTGAGTTGCTGAAAATCGCGTTCCAGAAGCATGGTAAGCGAGCCCTTCTGCATCCATGGGGAAACGATAGCAGGCAGCGGACCAAACCCTTGAGTTATTCCCAGAAACGGTAACAGATTGGCGTGTTCTAGCTTAGTGTTCCGCTGCAAGTCGTGTTCTAGACTCTGAAGTGTTGGGCATTAGCAAATAAACACGTGGTACCAGCATGCGGAGCCGCCCAAACCTCGGTAACCTTTATCTTGCAGTCATTGTTCGGAATTTCAAGTCTCAGACACTTTACTGCAACCTGGTAGATGGGGAAACGGCATAAGCATTGAGCACATATTAACAGGTGCGAACTTGAAGGAGCTACTCACCTCTACCGTGATTCGAGGGTGCTTCAAGCTGTGTATGCACTTCCAAACATCCCCGAAGCTGCCTTGAGCAACAGGGTATCGGGATGGTTCCTTGCTTATTTCCTCAGTGAGGTCGGGCAGACTAATGACCCGGTGCTCAGTAAAAATTGCGTGACATAAATGCACTGAAAAACAAACTCATTCTCGTCGTATATTTTTTTTTGTGTCAACTTCGAACCAAGCCCAAGGCTGGCGAGGAGTAAGTGTGATCTCCTCTGCCACTTCTTCCACCAGACTTGAAGCCAAGTAGGAAACAGAACCTTCATATCGAAAGAAGAAGATATGGGATAACTACAAAGGCATGCTTGATTCTTATGACAATTTGCTATCTTCTATCGTTATGTAATTATGCTTGTTTGGCCTCTTCCTCTGAGGTCTTTCGATCGGTGGTGGAGGCGAGCGAGGTCATTTGCTCCATCAGCGCTCAGCGCTAGATGTATAACGACCAATAGCCATTTCTGATCTAGGGATGACATCTATGGGCGCAGGGACTTGCCATTGTAACCTATATTATTAAAACCCCGAATGCTGCTAATCCCATCTATGCTCATATGAAACATGGCTGCAGCGCTGAGCCAGTACGAGCGGTCTATGATGTAGCCGAATGTCGGCACTGCGCTTCATTTGAGAAAAGTCATCAGTATGCAGAAATAAGATCTCGCCATTGTCACCCTCAACGGACGCCTGAGGCTGGCGCGACATATGTTGGCAGGCTACCCCACTAGAATGATATAAGATATGATAGGAATTGATTCAGAGGAACGGAAGCGGGGGAATTCGGTTCCTGTCTATTACTAATAATATACACGTAATAGCGCTCCGAGCGAGTCGGCTGGTTCTCTTCAATAGAAACTTCGACTGCAGCTAAACGCCTACGATAACGTTGCTGTGCTACTAGTTCTTGAGCGTTCAAACTTGATGTTTCATCACATGTGTCAAAGGTTTTCCAGAAAGCAGGTATGTGATCAAAAGTCGCCCTAGTAGCCGTCCTCACTGGCGTGACCTTTTTGGCTTGTGCAAGACCCTGTCATTAGATGATCTATCAATCCTAGTGAAACTCAGACGGACACCCTCTCACTCACGGAGATTGACGGAAATCTATTGAATCTGAAGAGTTCGGTATCCGTAGATGAGCGCTGAACGTTCCAGCGCTCGGTCGACCGGTCGGTCCTTCAATGCTGTAGTTGAAACTCTATCCACGGAACTTTATTTTATCAAGTGCAGGCGCTTGCCGGTATGTCACACATTTTTTATCTAACATCAATGACTTATGTTACACTTGTCCGGGTGATCTACTTATCATTTATCTGTTATCTGTCATTTAGGAGGAACGTTCCACTCTGTACTTATACCCTACTTGTATTTGCTATTCGACGTATTACTTACACCCACACTCTCATCCGAGACGAATAAAGATGCCATCACACAACATTGATTTCAAAACTCCTCTCAAAGAGATCCCAGAGGCAGAACTCAGGAGAACTCAGAATATGCCTCATCATGCCGGTGGCTTTGGTGATGTCTGGCAATGTATCTGGTCAACCTCTTCCAGTAAGAGTCCCCCTGTCACAGTGAGCTCAACTCCAAGCACGCGTGTACGCACATTGATTTGCTTGTTCCTAGGTTGCAATCAAGGCAGTGAGGGTCCTTGACAGCAGTGAAACGGCACTGTTGGCAAAGGCTGCACGGGTAAGGTCTCGTTATAGCATATTAACGTTACTTGCTGATTTCTGGTTGACAGGATCTACGGCGCGAGGCCCATGTTTGGGCCAACTTGAAAGACGATCACATCCTCTCACTTCACGGAATTACGACTGGTTTCAGCCACTTGCCAGCGTTTATTTCGTCATGGATGACCAAAGGCTCTCTTGATAGCTACCTGAAACAACATATTCCGCTTTCGACATTCCAGAAGCTGGACATGGTAAGTGCTTGTGTTTGAAAGACTAGCTGAATCTCAAGCAAAGCAGTCACGTCAGATAGCATCCGGTCTCAAGTATTGTGCGTAGTTTCTATTTTTCCATGCGCGACTCAGGTTGAAATAGTCCCTTAGTGCATGAAAAGGGCATTGTCCATGGCGATTTGACGCCGGTAGATCTCTTATCATTTACAGAACTATGCTTGAGAGATGACGATATCATAAATTCAGAACAACGTACTCATTAATAGTGATGACAAGCTTTGCCTTGCAGACTTCGGTCTCTCGGTGATCCTTGCAGAATCGGGAAACCCCACATTCAACTCTTGCCACGGGGGTAACGTGCGTTGGATGGCCCCCGAAATGGTCGCTCTACCTGATTTAGAACAAGAGGAAGGGACAAAGCCAATAAAACCAACGAACTCAGCAGACGTATATTCTCACGGTTGTATCGTGCTTCAGGTAAGTATCATATTTCGTTCATCGAGATCGGTGCATGTCTGACACTCTGAAGCTACTTTGTGGTCAACAACCTTACTACTCGCTGGTGCAAGCGTTTCACGTGATAGCAGCGATATTGGGAGGAAGAAAGCCCTTCCGCCAGCTCACCGGCATTGACGAAGGCCATAAGCAGTATTGGCTGCAATGTCTGTCCACCAATTCCAATGCTCGACCTAAAGTCCAGGAAATCGTAGCGTTCATAGAAGCCGAGCTGCAGAAGCTTTAATGACGAGTAATTGCAATCTATGTAGCTGCTATGAATACTGTAGTAAGATTTCGGGAACATGGCCGGAGATAGATTCGCCAACGAAGCGACTCACCACTGAAAGTATATATCATATGTTTTCGGTCAAGGTCCGTCAAAGCTTACGCTGTTCAACCCGAGCACGGCGCATTTGTGGACCAATATTTTGGGTGATAGATAAGTGTTGCGATGTCTGACGGTCCTTGTGTTATATGTTAAATGTAGTAGCTTTCGTCCACTATGACCTTGCTTTACTTTGTACAGGAAACATGCAATACTAATCTTGTGGGTTGATTAAGCTGAGGAGTGGTAGAATCGATCGATCAGTACTTCACTTGATTCCAGACATGGTGTCCAAGCGACGTCCGCGTGGTTCCTAATTTACACACGATATACAAAGGCAACATTAAGTGGGACTAAATTCCAGCCCGTTCTTCCATAAATTCCAGGATATCTTCGTCAGAGGGACGACGTCCCATATCTTCTAACCAACAACTCTGGATGAAATTCCAATCGCTGTCCTCGATAATAGGAGCAAGCGGCCTTCTGGGCCTTTTCCCGCGTGATATGTTGTTGATTATGGCTTCATATCTTTGGACGTAATGGTATGGGACCTTGCCCTCCAATACCTGCAGAGATATGAGCTGATTCAATGTTGATGATTCAGGTTACGTACCTGTAGCATGATCCCTCCGAAAGAGTATACATCACTTTTCGGAGAGAATACCGGCGCTGATTCATTGCCTTCATCATCGAGCGCCAAGCATTCTGGTGCCATGTAGGGTGCGGTGCCTCCGCAATTGGTTGGCATCAATGCTTGACTTATTCTCTCAGGAATGAGAGCAGAGAGTCCAAAATCGGTGAGGCTTGCGTTTCCATATTTATCGACGAGAACGTTATTCTGAGCAAGCTTCAGTTGAAGTTTCAGACAACTCTTAAATGTGTACATACACCGCTCAAGTCACCATGGGTAATTGACTGCGAATGCACTGCCTCGATCTGTGTTAGTTGACTCTCGTATCCATGACAAAACATCCAACATACGATACTGAAGCCCTTCAGCTATGTCCTTGAGCTAAAGAGACCTTAGCATGCAGATTGTGGTAAGATGAGAAATTGACCAAACCAGTGCAAACTTTTTGTTGTAAGAAAGCCTTTCGTGCTCACGTCGAAGGTATCCGGTCAGCGCTCCATTTTCTAACCATGGCGCGACAAGTGCTGGGAGGGAGCCAAAGCCATCTGCAACTCCCCAAAGAGGAACGATATTCTTGTGTTCGAGTTTCAACCATAGCGTAATCTCTCTGAACAATCGCTGAAGGACCAAAAGTCAGTTGATCGAAGGCAGAACCCATCACTACTGACATTGATAATCTTCAATATGTCTGTATCGCCATTCACAATTATTTCCTTGACTGCCACCTAGATTGCTATGAGAGAGGCAGAACGAAATGACGGACAAGGCACCTACGTCAACACGAGTCGATATGGAAGGAAATTGATAGCGGAAAACAACTCGTTGGACGGCATCAATGTCTCTTAGATCCAGTTTGCCCCTATGAACATTTGCAAATCCTCCGGCGTTCTGGTGAACCTTGTTGGGTCGTTCGACCGAAGTCGTCAGATCAGTAGCACTGGAGATGATGAGCCTAACAGTGGCATGCATGAAAGGTTAGTGGCTTACCCGGAACTTTGGACTAAAACTAAGTAGAGGACCTTCTCGATTGAAAGACGGGATTTGACCGCCGACAGGCACTCTTGCACCAAGTTCAAATGCGCTTCATCAATCTTTGGATCAAAAACCCTCTGAGGGTTGCGTAAGAGAAACATCGCAAGCATCATACCTCCACTGCAGGATGAAAAGGCGATGTACCCTTTTCTTTTTCTGAAAGCACTTGACTATCTTCCGAAATCCACCAGTACGGCACCTTTCCCGACAATACCTAGGGAATAGCGGTGTAAAATGCGAAAGTAGATGAGCCGTATAACATACCAGAATTGCGACGCAGCCATATGAGTACACATCTCCTTCTTTGGTAGGTTTTGGTGCTCCTGTCTGGCCACCAGTGAAGATAGACTCAGGTGCAATGTATCTTGCATCCCCCGGGAGCTGCTCCCTGAACGTCCGACTATCTGCTTCAGCCAGGATTACGGAGTGACTGAAGTCTGCGATGTGCACACGTCCTGAACCGTCAAGGAAAACGTTGTCCTAGGGATGCAGTAAGAATCTTGGCGTAACGTAAGTAATTGAAGCATACACCCGTTAAATTGCCATGCGCAACGTCCCGCTTGTGTACTAAGATTGCACGTGAGTTCCATGCACGAGCTAATATAAGGGACACTGACGATATTCGATGCCATGCGCCACCTCCATTAACTGCTCATTCGAGGTCAGAGATGAAGAACCTATGAATGCGACGAACTTTGAATCATTAACTCACGATATCCAGCTTCCGACGCGCAGATAAATTGAGGTGCTCTCGTTTCACGTAGTCGTGCAGCGAACCGCCTGCCATCCATGGGTATACAAAAGATGGGAGAATGCCAAAACCCTCAGTCATTCCGTAGAGGGCAAGCATGGTCTCATGCCTCAACTTTTCCCTGACATACATCTCACGACGAATCCTCTGCCAAACAATGCATTATTTAGTAATGATTCATCTATACAGCGATGCTGAACTGTATGTTGACTCACATTGAATACCTTGTTGATGTCATTTTGACTGTTAACATCATCCCTCAAAGTCTTCACCGCGACCTGTCAGCTGATGGATTACACACAGTTTCGTGGATGTAAATAAATACACCGACCTCGGTCTCATTCGACCCACGCACAACCCACTTACATCTCAAAGCTGCACCAAGGACGTCCAAACCATCAGGATCGTAGTCACATTTCGTGAGAACTGCTTGCGATATTTGTGTCACTGGGACTGGAAGTTGCAACAGCATCGTCTTCATAGTCTCCGCGATGTTTGTCTGTGACCACAAGAACTCCACAATTTGGCCTATCAACGGACGGTCCTCTATGTTCATTGACAAGCATAGTTGCCCAGACTGCAGTATGTCTTCGCCGATACTAGTAGCCAAATGGAAGAACGGTTTGCGCCCCCTTAGCACTGCTGTGATAACGTGAATAGCCTGCGCGAGAGGTGCATAAGGTTGAAGGCCAGAAAACACCTGTATGATATCAGTAACATGGTATTTGAATGGGAACACGCGACGCACCTGCATCATGATACAACCATATGAGTAAACATCGCTGGGCTTGGTTGGCTTGGCATCTTCCTCAATTAGCTCTGGAGCCGTCCACCGGACATTGCCCGCGTGATATGAGTGAAATGTAGGGTTGCCTGATCCTGCGAGCACCATCGAGAGACCGAAGTCGTTGAGACAGAGCCTCCCGTCACTACTGACTAGGACGTTGGTCTAAATTGTGGAACCGTCATTTCCATTTCTGCACAGAGTACGGCGAATGAAACCTACAGGAGCTAGGTCACCATGGACAATCCCCTTGGCGTGCACTGCGGTAGTTCAATCAATCAAAGTACAAGACCAGAGTGTCACTCACAATACTGAAGACCAGCTGCTATCTCCCTTACCTGACATGTCACATTAGGGCTCAGCGTGTCTCCGCAGATATAAAATACATACCATACTTAACTTCCTTTCCCACGCAAGACCAACTTCTCGTCTCAAACAATTTTCAAGTGATCCATTTTCCATCCATGGAGTGACCAATGCGAGAAGAGGCCCAAACCCTTCGGTAACACCCTCCAGAGGGAGAATGTTGTCGTGCAACAACTGCATCCAAACGTAGGCCTCTCTACAAATTTTCTGGTGAGTAAGCAAACCTATCAGCGATTGCAACGGTGAACTACTTCATGCCTTCACCTTGCTTGTTTTTTGTAATATTTGCATACTATCTGCAAATTGAGGAAGACGCGGATCATTCAGAATCAAGCTTACGGATAGAACCTAACTATGCACACCTGTTTCCGTCCTTAGGGATTTGACCGCGACCTTTAATATTGTGATAAATAACTGTGACACTGGAGTTGTTCCCTTGTTTGTAAACTTACAAGACGGGCCTCAGGCTGAGATTGTGTAGACATGTGACATTTCCAGACATCGCCAAACCCTCCAGTATAATGAGGACTATTCTGTGATCTTCGGATGGCTGTCGCAGGAATAATATTTGGTTCGATCTTGCATTGAACGGTGACATTACTTTCCTGCCCGGGTTAATTAGCCATCATTATTGATGACGTTTGTAAAATCAAGAGCGACTCACGTCCATTGTGTGAAATCCTCAGTGCAGCGTTAGAGACGAGAAACGTGAGAGTAAATAGCTAGCATTGTTTCATCCTTATATGCACTGAGAATGCCATCATGGGGTCACCATGATAAGGGGAAACGAGGGTCACTGGACTTTGAGGGTAAATAATAGCAGCAGCTTGTTATTTTCGGAAAATCCCATGTAATCAGTAAATAAACATAATGTAGCATGTCCGCCCTGTTTTCTCCGAATAACCAGCGTCTGCAGCTGTACATTCTCGAGCTGTAACTCATGATTATTTTCAAACGTTTCGCTAAGTCCAGATCTCGAGCTCCGCAATATGCCGTGAGCGCTCATGATCTTCTCTCACGATGATGGCGGACATGACACATTGCTGCGCACTCAAACCACTCACTGCGTGGGCACTTCTACGATGGCAAGAGCCCATGTGTTTGTCGAAGCCCTTGCACTACGGAGCAGCAACACAACCCCGCAGGAAATCAGCTCGTCACGCCTATTTCAATGGTCAAACTGCTGTCAAAATTCAATGGATCCTCAAAATCGATATGGAGTACGAAGATCAGGGTGAAATTTCGAAGACAGTTGCTGTTGTTTGCACCTTTGTTACAGATGATAACATGCCACCATTCCCATGGGATTTACGGTCCGTCTCGTACCTATCAACACTAATTCTGTGTCTTACTGCATGCTGCTAGGGGTGACAGTAGCCCACAATCATGTACGTCTGGTGTGAGTTTGATTTCCGCTACTTACAACATCTCAGGATGGGATGAAAGTGGACATGGACGTCAATCTCGACGAGAAGCCTGGCTGACGAGCAGGAGGTATGTTGGGAGTTCAAAACTGATTGAATGGTGCTGACAGTTTGAGAGGTGGTGCTTCTAGATGACGTGAGATGGGTTTGAATGCACTGGTGGACCTCGCATGGTCGAAACAGGTCGAGAAGGGGCTGAGACTGGCACATGTGAAGCAGAAACACTCCCGTGCCCTTTGGGGTGCATATATGCTGCATGTCGGACAGGACCACTGTCTTGAATAGGTGCGTGTTCGTGGCTGAACCGTTCGGTCAGGGCTGATGCGGAGTCCATATGTCGAAGGCTTGGATCAATGACTACATCACTGTCACCTGTTGCTTGCTCGATCTCGCTCATGGCCTCGCTCGAACCCCGATCCATCCGCTGCTGCATCCTTCTGCAGGCCATGCTCGTTTTGAGGTGGACACATTTGCTGGGGTTTCCGATGCGCTCTTCCTTGCCAATGGACCCAGTGTAGCAGTGCTCAAGGGCTCGAAGGTGCCAGAGGATTTGTTGGGTGCGTTTCGGTGAGGTCCTGCCATGTTCGTGGCTTCAGGAGGCTGCTGGAGGTTGATACTGAACACACAAAATGATTGGGAAGCGGTGGAAGGTAGTAGAAGGGCCAGAATTGATGCAATTGTTGGTACCTAGCATATGGCGGATCTGTATTGCTTCCCACAAAAATAGACGGTGTCGAATATTGAAGGAAAATCAAAGACTTTATTGAGGGAATATGTACTGTAAACTGGGACTAAACATGAGATAATCGCGTTGTCGTTATTGTATGTTTATCTCATGTACTGGCGAAACAATTAAATGGTTGAACTTCCCAGTACGAATTGACTGTTGATTGAAAACATGAGTTAAAGTATCCCCTTACACAGCGAAATCAACAGCTTTTCATGTTGGGTGTACCTGCCATAGTGATGCATCATTTGGAATGTCCTCGTTGATAGATATTGTAGATATGCCATATTTCAGACACTCTTTCACCTGGTGAGCTCTTTGTCGCACTCAGTACCTAAAAAGCCAAATTTTGGTCTGACCTGGGTAATCTGGAGGCGTTTCAGCGGCGAAATCGTCATACGGATGGTGTCAGGACGGAGGATAATTGGCAGGATGAGACACAGTGTCTTCCCACAGCCTGTACCTGCTGTTATTACACTGTCGCGGCCGTTGAGTGTTGCAAGAGCAGCCTCCAGTTGAAACTCTCGTGGCACGATCAAAGTTGCTGTAAGGATGTACACAAGCAAGCAAGCATGAAGTGCATCTGTTCTGTCTGTGTTACTGAGTGATTGAATGTAGTCGGTAGGAAGCCGTTCTCCTATCAGCGAGCGAGCGAAGGAATCTAGACCATCTAATGATGCTTGTCGCATTGCTTAAATGACAGCATTCACATCCATTGAAGTTGTAGCGCAGATACATGCATTTGACGCGACGCGTCGCGTCAAATTTCAAAATTTCAAACAATAATTTTAGTATTCACGTCAAAATTTTCAGTTTTCCCATTGGCTACAGATCACGTTACCTGACGAACCCGCGCACTATCCAAATTCAAACCCAGATTTACCAGTCTGTCTAATCGATGGCTTGCCTCATTAGACAGACTGGTCACGAGTCTACTTAGGCACCCTGATCACCCGAATTCACAGGCGTTATCTCAATCATCGTCTTCCAAACATTTCTCACCCTCATCTCAATCTTAGCGTCCTCACTAGTTCTTTCCCTACCACTTCTATCGCAAGTCCGCGTCATACGCCACCTGAAATGCTTGGCTGACCTTCGTTCTGATGGGGTGAACACCCTTGCTATCTTCACCTCTCAGATCTCAGGCACAAGACTCTGATCCATTTGATTCGATACCTTTACCAAAGCATCAGTGAACACATGAGGAAAGTAGAAGGCCATATATCACGATATATAGTACATAATCACAAAAACCAGCATAATTATGCTATCGACGATTACATTGTTATGTTTGGCCTTATAGAGGAAAGAAGGTTCCCTGATCTTCCTACAAAATTTTATGATAGAGAAAAGGCCCTGATTTCACCCAAACCCACAGTTGAAGTGAAGGCGTCACAAAAGTCGACGGCTAAGCTAGATTGATCGATAATACCATAACGGAATACAGGTTCACAACTATGAAGCTACAACTGAAGGTCGATAGCTTCCAGATGAAGAGTGCGTGTTGACCCACGTGGGCGACAGTGAGTTTTGAGACCTGATTCGAACCTCAACACCATCGTGCAAATTGCCTGACATTAGAAAGGACGCTCGCAACTATGAAGCTACGGCTGAAGGTTGGTACCTTCCAGACGAAGAGTGCGTGTTGACCCACGCGGGCGACAGTGAGTTTTGAGACCTGATTCGAACCTCAACGCCATCGTGCGAATTGCCTGACATTAGAAAGGACGCTCGCAACTATGAAGCTACGACTGAAGGTCGATACCTTCCAGACAAAGAGTGCGTGTTGACCCGCATGGGCGACAGTGAGTTTTGAGACCTGATTCGAACCTGAACATCAGTTCTTTAGGGATACAGGGATGATTCACAGTATATCAATTAGGAATGTGTGTGAAAATTATTTACCCTTGTGCACCATGTTTACTAAGCTGGCAACGATCAAATTGTGTCGTGATTTGAGTCTCTAGGCAATCTTCTTTGGGTGAATAAACGACTGGCAGTGGTATATCACTCACAACTATGTCTCCAATATGCTTGAGCTGCGCATGAGCACTGTGGAGTTACAGCTCAGTACTTAACTCGAAACTCGACAGTGAGGGGTTGTGCACAAATTTGGTGCTCCACTTACCATCCAACCGAAGCCCTCTTTTACTTTTCACCCTGCAGAAGCATGATTATTGCACGCATTCGTGACTTGGGTGATATAGCTTTGCGATCTAACCATATCAGTGTCGTCGGCCCGAGTTAGGTATTTATTTAAACATCTCAAGATTGCTAGGAATCACTATAGAGAGCTGCTCGGAGATAAAATAGCCCTACAATGGCAAGCATTATCAGTAGAACTTCGAATTCGACATGTCTGTCAATTCCTTTCAGCTTGTAAGTGCGCACTTTCTGTGCGAGTATTGTCACGAAGGCCGGAAAATACATACTTTTGGCCAGTTTAAATTGTCAACAAGGATGCCAGCAGTATGAGCATCACATACATAGATCATAAAATCATAAAATTGATAAAAAAACTACGACAGTAAGAATAGTATGTAGATAATAAGATATTTGAACAACGATATGTCCCTAGTTTAAATCAAAAGCAGCGTCATTGAGTTGTGCTCTCTGCCTTGCAAGAGCATTGACAGACATGGTGGACCTCGCCGCATCACTTAGATCCTCACGGCGGCTCCTACCGAAAACTTTCCTAGACAAGTTGATAATGTTCCTCGACATTGACAGTATCATTATAAAATATGCACCTAGTCCACCACTCAAGGAGTCTGTTGACCCTACGCTGTGCTTCTCGACCAGGAGGCCGTTCGAAGAAATCCACGATGGACCACCAGAACTGTACGTAGTTGAAGTTGCCGTCGACAGTCCGCCACGACGTGACAGAAGAAAGCGCAAATCGTACCTGTTATTTTAGGATGAGAGCATCGATGACGACAACAACAACAACTTACTTGACAGGCGATATATGCAATTGAGCAGGGAGTGACTTTCTCCATCTTAATAATTTGCGCGACATGTTTCTTGACCTTGATTCCCAAGGCTGTTTTAGTACGTCTATTGTTCTCAATGACGTCAGCACCATCACCATCACCCTCAATGTTTTTTGCTGAGGAGGGAGACGTGAAGACAGCTTTATAGCCCTGGGAACAGTGAGATCATGGCCATGCAACTCAGTGCAACTTACCTGCACCAAGATTTTGCCCTTAAAAAGGCCTTCCTCCAAATTGTCAAGATTGGCAGTATACTTCTCATACAAGAAGGCCGGAAAGGAGAGGTCCGTCACAATATAACCTTCAGAGCAATCTCAAATCCCTGCCTTTGTGCTGGTGAACAGTTAGTGTTGCTTGAGGTTTCCGAATGCACTACGTACACTGGGCTATTCCAATCAAGCTCAGCCAGGCAGAGTAACTTGCCACACGCATTGCTGATGAATCCGCGAGAATGTTTGTCGTCAGGGTCCACTGGGGTATTCAGTTTGAGTTCACGATTGACCCAGTCAGCAATAAGAGTCTTCAGTTTCGATGTATCGTCGCCTTGAGCTCCATCAGCCCCCTGCCTAAGCTAAACCAAAGACTTGTCATGATAAAGTCGACCATCAGCATTGGCATAACACACACCATTTTGAGCATGCGGGTGTAATCGTCATGCTCCACGTTGGAGGACGTCTTCAGCAACCACGGCAAAGTTCTTATTAGGATATCGTATCCTATTTGCAGCCGTTCTTGACTACGTAAAAAAAATTGATGTGAGGACGCTGGTGACAAACCAAGGTCGGAAAAACTTACTCGATAGTAGCTGTGTCGTCGTTGTCATCGTATCTTCTGTCATTTTCAGCGACGAGGTCTTCGATACTATCGAATAAGGTGACGGTACGCCTGATGCCTCTTCCTTGAGCTAAATAATAATTTGTTTGCCTGACAGATGTTGAGTGAAGCCAACTTGATGCATGAAATGATGGTCATACCTTTCTTTTGAAGTGCGCTGTAGGGATTCATTTCTGGCTGGGCTTGTAGAGACTGTTTTTACCTTACCTTATGTTGGCACTTTTGTAGCTTACATAAGGAAGTTATCTTTTCACCAGTTATCAGTATGAGTCTGAGTCTTCAGTAGTTTTTCATGATATTTCCTCTCCTCTGAGCCTTGAGCCTGGTCCAGAAACCCTTTAGGGTCAAATAGCAGCTAGGTTCTGCAAGACCCAACATTGTTCAGACTCACTCTCTGAATTGTTGTACCTTCAGCGCCCTGACTCCAAGGTCTCTAGCTTTCCCTCCAGTTCAGCGATTTTACGTCTCTGCCGGGCCTGCAGGAATAATGACTCTTGAGATGATTTTGGAGGCTGCTGGCTCTGCTGGTTGTCCAAGTCTATCCCAGACTGGTCATCACCGTACAACATCCTGTCCTCGCCCTGTGACAGCGACATCAAGTAGTAGGAGAGGGGAATATAATGCAGTGACAAGGAACGAGGCAAGAAGATGAGAGAAAGAAACTTACCGGTACCCAGTATATATAGTCAACTGCTTCCCGACTCGGCCAGAGGTATTTGAACAGATTGTTTCTAAATCACCAGAAACTAGTGTCATGCATCCTAAAAGTGTAAGAACAGTGGTAAGTAACATGATATTACTATAAACGGACAGGAAACAGCGGGTAGCCTTCATACCGGTACATACTTGACTCGAATTTGGCTTCAATTATCTCGTAACGTTCATGACGGCATCTAGAGTAAACCCGGGGGAGTCCAGCTGAGTTCAAACACCGCTTTGCAATAGACTTACGGCAAAAACACACGAATAAGCTGCTCGCTCGACTCGCCCTCAAGCGTGGTGGATTAGCGAGGTTTCCAGCGATAGCAGCCTGCGCTCGAGTCCATAGCTCAGATATAGTAGGAGTTTGTAACAGACTTGCCCCCATATATCGGAAATTAATCATCTATGAGAAACTAAGTTCAACATCAACGAACAGTTACTAGTGTCCCTGAACTTACTTGTGCTGTAGGCCAAACCTTCCAGTTGGTTAGAAGAGTGGGAGTAAACATGTCAGTGTATTTGCCTGGGACTTCGACATTCCATTACACCCATAGAGCCTACAAACATCACGAGCTAGAACACGTATGAGCCCACGTTCAAAGTAGTGATCAAGAATCTGATTTTTACCCCAATCGGTGCCCTAGCGACCAAGGCGTCAGTCTACGACAGTATCAAATAATGAAAGTCTCACATTATTAGTTAGTCGGCAGCTACACATTTTGAAAGAGCTCTGAAACTGATGGGCTGAATTCTCCATGCTCGGGGAGGAACTTCATTGTCTCTCTAGTAACAAATTCCACCTCTTGAGTAGAGGGTGTCACAAGCGGATGATTCAAGGTTTACTCCGAAAATCAAGTTGCACATGACTTACTCATACCGCTTCCCAGACAAAAGAAACGCAGTGTACGTGCGGGATCCTAACTGGGTCTGGGCTCATGATCTTTAACGAGCTATGGGTTCATGAGTTACCGGCAAACGAGGTAGAAAAAAAGAGTATACCCACAGTATTTTGGGAAATCTGAGCAACGAGATGGCACCGAGAGCATTCAAGGTTCCGCCGGTGACAGCGAGAGTGTACATCGGGTAAGTATGGTATGCATACTGATAGGCACGGGCGATAGTGAGAGTGGCCTTACAAGAAGATAGAAGGGAGCGCGACTGGGAAGAACAAACACTTGGATGGTAGTGGTTATGAGACAAGCTCTTCTATGAAACGGTAAAGATGCGTAAGAGGAATGTGAGACAGATAGTACTCACAGATAATCCATTCCATAACGACAAAGCAAATTGAGTTTGCCAGAGTAAAAAGTCAAGGAAGCAAGAACATCCTGATCCCGGGCCCAAATTCCTGGGGCAATGCCAGCAGCCCTCGCGCGTGTGAACCTGAAAGTGTTGCTGAAGCTAGCAGTGTAACTGACAGTGAACCTCATTGCAGTCCATATAGTCATAATGATACATCTAATATACTGTAATGACTGAGAAAAGTCGGGTACAAAAATGGGGTGAACGACCTTGGTGTTCTCAGCTATTGCAGGGATGTATCAATGGGATCCTCCATTGCGCTTCTCTACCCATTTAGGTCATGTATCTGATACATCGCCTTTTGACTATCATACTGATGTATCCGTTTGGTGGATCCTCCTAGCATGGGCACTTCCGGGGCTTGTATCCATCCTTCTCGAGATGTATCTGGTTGAACTCCCTTTTTTCTCAGTCATTACAATATATTAGATGTATCATTATGACTGTATAGACTCAGGCTGCTTCTCTAGGGTTATGTATCCATCCTTCTCGAGATGTATCTGGCTGGGTACTACAAGAGTTGATACATCTGATGTCCCTTTGCTCATACCTTACCTATCATAATGTATCTGTGCTTTGGTCACCGGGAGGACAATGTATCTTTCATAAGATTTTGCGTTCAAGTCAGAAGGTGCTCCCTTACCTACTGGACAATGTATCTGTGCTTTGGTCACTGGGGCTATGTATCCATCCTCAGTTTCTGCCTTCAAGCGTTATGTTTATTTTTAAATAGTCGTAATACTCATGGATACAAAGTGTGTTCTTGAGACCACACGCAGAATATATTCGAGCATGAACGTGATTGCAAATTTTCATAGATACATTATTACAGTCTAGGTAGGGACCACAAGAGTATTGTACGATCAAAGGGAATTGAAAGGAAATATATGTCGACTTAGGCATTTTTTTGCTTCCTGCGCAAAGGGAACGAGTTATCAGGCATGTGAAGGTGTGAGAACACTGAGTACGACTTACTTCCTGTATCCACCGTTAACACCAGAACTCCCCCGTTTTTTAGAGCCGGTAGTCTCTGACCCAATCGAGTTCGCAATTTCGTTGCGCTTGGAAATCTGCCGGACTCGTTTGCTACGACTGCCAATCAATGGTGCGGCCTCTGTGGAAGTACATCCAGAGGGTACAGCCTCTGCAGAGGTAGACTCGATGGGTGCGGCCTCTGTGGAGGTAGACTTAATGGGTGCGGCCTCTGTGGAGTTAGACTCGATGGGTGCGGCCTCTGTGGAGTTAGACTCGAAGGGTGCGGCCAATGCGGAGGTAGACTTGGAGAGAGACTGCGGGTGCGAACGAGAATCAGCTGAATTGTCCTCTGTGGGTGCAGTCTCCACAGAGGTAGACTCGGAGAGAGGCTGCGGATGTGAATAAGCCAGATGCAAATGTGAATCAGCAGAATTGTCCTTTGTGATGGGATCCGTCATCGCGGGTGCAGCATCTGGCAGGTCCTCTGCAGAGGTAGACTCGGAGAGAGGCGGCGGATGGGATTCAGCAGGACTGTCCTCTGTCATGAGATCTGTGCCTTGTATCTCAGACTGAGAAGGTGTAAGTGGCTTTGGCGTGGGAGTGGTGGGTCCATGTATGGGATATAGCGGTCCTGTTGGAATTTCCTGAGGAGCCACGTACGTTCTCAAGAACTCGTGGTATCCTTCCACAGACAGCCCGTCATCAAGGTTCAAGTCCATGGAAGCAGAAGTCGAATGCGAAGGATATGTAGGGAGCGCCTTTAAAGTGGGGTTGTCATCATCAAAAAAGGATGTGAGTGGTTCAAATAATATATCCGAGGATGACGCCACTGTTAAAGCATCACGTGGGATTTTCCCAAAGGCACCATCAGATGTATCAGGCGTCTGTGATACATGTCCATCAGAGCTTTCTTTCCATGGCTCAGGCTCTAGTGTTGGCTGTCGACTCGTACCCAAAACACTTCCTTCTTCCTTCGCTGTTGCCACCGCTATCAAGCCCCAAGTCAGAAACATTCCGAGTTTCGGTTTCACGGACTTACGAAACACACGCTTAACGAACTCTTTCCATGGTCGCATGATCCCTGAGTTAAACTCAGGATACGCGAGGTCGAACTGATTCCCAATTTCGGTCGCACCAACATGAAAGCTCTGGACATCAATCTGCCCGCCCATTGCTGGTGTTGGGCCACCCATGAGAACTGTGAAAACGAGACCAGTGAGTCTCTGGAGTTCGTCGAAGAACTCAGAGAGGACACCAGGTAGTTTATCAATATATCTGGAGACACGAGGTGAGTGCTTGTATCCACTTGGATATTGTAGATGCAACTAACACTTGATGGTCAGCTACCCCTGCGCCCTTCGCCTCTTCCCACTCTCTCTTCTTCTTCTTTTTGGCTTCTTCAATGAATTCCGCCACCTGTTGTTTGACCTCATCGGACGCTGAGTGATACAGCAGGCTCGTTTGCTTCCTGATAACGGCTATATTTGATGGCATTCTAACCTCCTTATTCTCAGCTGCAGCATTTGCCACAGCTTCGGCCCTTGCTCTCTCAATGGCGAGATTAAGAGTAGGTTTAATCATGTCATCGAAGAAAAGCTTCGAGAACGCCTCCGTCACCTGCGGACCACGAACATGCCTCGCACTGCTGATCATCTGAGCGACCATACTCTTTTTACTGGCTACCGCCGGTGTCAGGGATGTGCTTGCTGCGGCTACATCTGCTGTCATCATTTTATTGTTGCGGTTTTTGGTCTGACGGTTGACTTTAGATGAGCCCATATCATTTTTGAATTTATTCATAATTTGCTGACGAGTCAACGTTCTCATAAGCCCTTGCTTTCGACTTATGAATCACGGTAACGTACCTGTCGACGGTGCTCAACGGCCTTGCCTACCTCGGTCTTTTGCTCGACGGTCAATTCAACATCAAGGGGGACATCCTTAAAGACACGAAGCCATTCCGGGAATCTCGAAAACCATTCCTCGAACACTGGCTCCCAAAATCCACTATAGTTGCGCTTTGCCTGACACACTTGGTATTTGGCAGCATGCGACTGAAAGAACTTCTCTTCCTCGACGGTAGCCCACTTTGGCGGTGCCATCTATTATTCATGGTGAGTGACATAATAAACATAAGGATGTCTCGTTAACACGCACTTTTTGTCCGAGATATCGTACTTTGTGCGTCGATGGCAAGCGAAATGAAAAAAGAAAGAAGCTTATTTGACCAGGAAGTGGGACCTAGTGATGTGCGTGGTGCACGGACCATCGAAGCTCGATGATTTATATTCATTGCAAGATTTAGGTGGTCAATTTCCTATCTATGTACTGTTTAGCGTGTCATACTGCTCAGGACAGCTTTGGTATGACAAACTCGGCTTTAAGGATTAAGTTGACACCAAAAATTTCAGAATTTCAAACAGTTAAAGTTCAGCGCTCAGCGCTTAGCCCCCGAGGAACCAATCACTCTTTAGATCGGAGTTGAATTTAAGGTGTTCATTACTCACTTACTAGCGTGCACTCACTCACTAGCGCCCCACTTGTGATGAGTGACTCTACCTCAGCGTATCCCCCCCATGGGCCTCCCAAAGAGCTGACATTCACCATAAATGAGCTTGTGGCGGCACTAAAGCTTATTAGGGATCAGAATGGTGAGTATCTCGAGCTGTTTAGTGCAGGTTTGATATGATGTCAAATCTTTCAACAGAAATTTTTGAACGTGCCCATGACGGCATCACTGCAGAGTTTCCCTCACCGCAATTGATGCCAGGAGCCTGCCCGGCATGTGCCTTGCGGACGCATCGACGTAACTGTTATGCTTGCCATGCTGAGATTATAGACTCGGAGGCACCTTCGAATTCAGCCAATGTCCCGCTTGATCCCCCTCAAGGCAGCGGTGAAGTGTTCCTTGTACAATGCTGAATATCATTACTTACAAGGTTGCCGTTGTTACTACAGACGCAGTTCCTGCAACCTGCCATCAAGCCTGAATGTAGATAATCTGTACTTTCTTGCTGTCCGTTCTTGACCCCATGATATCAGTTCTGCCCTATCTCCTTTACTATGTCATTGTATATAAATTATAAAATGATATTTGCATCATCAATTTTTTCCTCCTCGCGCCTGTCAACACCATCACCAAATATAGCAGACCAGGAGGCAGAGTGCGTGCGTTATGTCCACCACCGTATAACTCGTCTAGGCAACTCTAGGCAACACCGCGATCGATCGTCGTGATGCTTTCGTTCAACGTTACGGGATTCATGGTGATGATTCCACGTTCATGCGACGACGGCAAGCCTTTGCACGGTGCATGGATGCCATCATCCCCAAGGATGATGAGGAGATGTCAGCTCGTCTTCGCGAGCGCTGGAGGTTTGATCAAGATTATGATAACTGCAGAAAGTTATTCAAAAAGATGTGATCTTGCCCACATTCATTTGTCCCGAAGTGCTGGTGCAGCGAGTGTCCCATTTAGGTCCAACTGTTACAGTGAGTGACCTCACGTGAAGCTTCAACGTTAACTTTTATCGTGTTTCAACATTCATTCATTTGCATCAACAGACTGTCAGTGACACTTCTTCATGCCAGCCAAGTACAAGACCGAAGCACAACGCCGCGAGGCTCGGTTGGTATCCAAGCGAAGGTGTTATGAAAGGTCTGTGTCAGTTGTATCATTCTGCACATCTAATTCTCAAAATACTTGTTTGTCCTAGTGTTAAGACCATGCACAAAGGGTAGGACTGATTCCAAAAGGCTTGGCTTCAGCTCATGCGCTGCGCCCCTTACCCGAGTATGTGCCCTTAACTTCAGAATGAAGTCCGGAGAAAGTCCAGTGAAGTCCGAAGGACTTCCGGAGAAGCGTGGGAAACTTCGGAAGGACTTTCCGGACGAGTGCGAGAAACTTCCGGATGAGTGCGGGAAAGTTCCGGAGGAACTTCCGGAAATTACGATGGAGTTTCGTCCTGACGGGGATATGTGTAATGGCTACTCAGGACTTGTCCTGAGTAGAAGGAAACAGAGGAAAGGCTGCAAGGACAAAGTCCGAAGCAGAATAAGTCCGGAGGACCGCGGGAAAGTTCCGGAGGAACATCCGGAAACTCGGAGGAATGGAGGATCGGATGAGTGGATGAGTGGAGGAGCGGAGGAGCGGAGCTCCGGCCTAGGGAATTCCTCCCTAGGCCTGAGATGGATGATTACTAAGTCGGAGGAATAGAACTGTTACGAGGACTCAGTGTGAAGACTAGTGCGAGGACTAATATGTGTATGATATTCAGACTGAGGAAATACAGGAGTATCTACTGGGGTTTATATACTAGAGGCAAGTCTGTGCAGATCAGTAAGCAGAGGGGTAAGGCTATGTACGAGCATGTGGAAATGTATTAGAAAATAAGACGGATCATAGGAAATGAACTCGGAGATGAAATGAGGTACGGAAAATGAGGAAGTCTAACTCAAGAAGGAACATACAAAGGGATAAGGCACGGAAGATAGACGCGGGTCGGATCCGGATGTCCGGAGATGAATGCGTGATAGGTCTGGGTCCGGAACGCAAGGAAGATAGACGTGGGTCGGGTCCGGATGTTCGGAAGTCCGGAGACAGGTGATTACCATAAGGGGATGGGCGCTGATTTAAGGTTTGGGTTCGGACATGACAGATAGGTCGGATCCGGAGATCCGGAGATGTGGATATCAGATCTGGCGTCCGGATATCAGATGCAGGAGTACAGGGATCCGGACGGATAGAGGATTGGGTCTGGAGACATGGACAGGAGGTCCGGAGGTCCGGATGAGGCGTGGGAACGTCGTCAGATGTTGGTCCGGAATGCGGGATATGACAGTATCCCCCCTTTAAGGCCGAGCCCTCGAGGCTGAAGACTCAGGAAGTCCGGAACGGAGATTGCTGGTATATGGCAGAGGACAATGATGGATGGATTCCGGAGGATTGGTTCCTATGAGCTGAAAATCTCCGGAGGTTTCGGAAATGTTCCTGACACACACATGGTTCATTATGATGCCTAGTACTTCATCTGGAAAACTGGACGTCATAGACGGTGGTGAAGAATGGTGATGTGATGTGAGGACAAATAGGTTTCCGGAGTGGAAGTCTGGAACACTTTGAGGATAATTCCGAAGGTGACTGGAAGTCCGGAAAATGCGTGGGAAAATCGGAGGAAGCTTTCAGAGCGGAGGAGGTTGTATCAGGACAGTGGAAATGCAGCGAGTGCAGGACAAGAGGGCAAGAGTGGATACGATGCAGGCCTCTTTCTGATGTGACGGAGGAGTCCTGTGAGACATATCTTTCTCCATGAAGCAGAGCTTGTACTGAGGTACAGCTAAGGATAAGTGCATCATCGGAAATCCGGAAATTAGCCCCTATGACCGGAAAATGATCGGAGATGTAATCGCATGATGACTGATGAACTTCTGGAGTGCAGGAAGTGAGAAAGGAGTGCTATGAGGCATGATTTCCTTTGTACGGAGGTCTGAGGTTGAATGGATTTCGATCTGCGATGTGTGCTATCACTCGAGCCGGAAGTGCGTCAGAGGAATCTGCTGGATATGACTGTGAGCTTCCGGAAATTAGCCCCTAAGACCGGAAATGTTCCGGAGCTTTGGTTGCACACTGCGAGAGGTCATGGGCGGAGTTTCCAGGTGCACTGAAAGTTAATGCAAATAGCAGGATTTTGCACACGGTGTGAGGCTTTTTGATAAACACGCATGGTGGATGGAAATCCTGATGATGGGGCGGATGGATCCGAATGGTTCGGAGTAGGGCTATGGCGTGGGAACCAACAGGAGTCGGACGGAAGGATGATGATAGCAGAGGAATGGGTCGGAAACACGGAGATCAGAAACACAAAGGGTCAAAAACGCGGAGGGTCGGAAATGCAGAGGAAGGATGGGAGTGCAGAGAGGATGTCTTTCCGGAATATTCGATATCCATTGGTACAGCTGCTAGAGCAAAAGGATAGCTAGTGTATAGGCTCATAAAGGACGGAGCAAGCTGTTTGATGGGCCGGAGATTGCGTGGATTGACAACATCTGCAAAGACGCGATTTTCCGATGGAACTCCGGAAATGCTTTCCAGGAGGTTTCGGAAGGGATGCAACAGACCGGAAATCAATGGTCCGGAGGTCAACACTGGTCAGGTGGAGGTGGATACTGAAATGGGCCGGCTCCTTCTAGCTCGCAAGTCCTGCAACAGGCGACTGCGTTAACTAGGGATATATAGTCGGTTTTATCGGTGGAGGTGACGCAGTGGACTTGGAAGTGGGTTTGTCAGATTAGGGTCGGATGTGGTCGGAAAACATGATAGGAGGTCCGGACGTAAGTGTTTGGCAATGCCAGGGTCTATGGTGAAATATCCGATGGGAGTCAGAACGGATATTGAGTCGGAAAAGCGGAGGAAGAGAACAGATCATCGGAGGAGATGTATGTGATATGACAGAGGTGTTTGCAAGTGGTTCGGAATTCCGGAGTTCCGGATGATAGGGGCTATGGCGTGGAAACCCATAGGAGGTGGATCGGAACATAGAGGAAGTGAGGTGGAAGCGCAGTCAAACACGATGGAACACTAGGCAGTGAAGTCAAATGCATCGGATGACTATCAATGGCCTAGAAAGATCATGGATGAATAGTTCCGGATGTTTTCGAATGATATGCAATGTAATGTGCGCTTTTCCCGCGGTTTTCCGGAGCTGATCCGGCCGGAAATACAACTGAATGGTCCGGATAGGTTATGGGTCGGATAGGAAAGCTGCACATGCATGAATGACTGTGCAAGACAGTGGAAATTGTTCTTTTATGGGACGGAGCAAGTAAATTCCGGATGGAATACAAGCTGAAGAGGGTGAAGTGAATACTCAAGCGGAGTCCCTATCCCCCCTTTTGGAAGATGTTTCCAAACATCAATGGAGGAAAAATGGGCACAGGGTTCCGGCAGGAGCTTCGGATTTTCGGAGGAAACTGGACGTGAGTCACAAGAGTGAACAGAATGGAACGGAAGATACAATGCAACGCAGGACTGTAGTGCTAAAAACTTCGGAGGTATCACCAGTGCTTTTCCGGATCCGAAACAGATTCCAGAGAAGACACTATTGAATGGTGAGGGATTTTAAGACAGGAGCGGAAGCGGGTCCGAAGCAACTCCAAGCTATTGCAAAGTATATCCATTCCAAATGGAGGCGGTCCAGAGACAAGGGGTGCATTGGAGGTAGGAGTAGGAGCTTCCATGAAGAAAGCCACCGGAAATCCGGAGTATTGAGCTCCGGAAATAGGGGTAAAGGTCGGACATTGGTATCCGGAGAAAAAAGGACGGGAGGACGGATGGAAGGATTGCAGAGTGGAAAAGTGAGGACGGAGGATGGACAATTGTATAAAACATGTCCGGGCTATGGCATGGAATACCCATAGGAGTGTTTCGGATCCGGAGCAGGTGTAACTTGTCCTGGAGCAGAGGAGTGAACAGATCTTTTGGAAACATGGAGATTTGACAATGGAATGGACGGATGAGCTATAACGCGAAGGAATGCTTTGGTACTGAAAAGTCCGGACGTCCGAAGATATCCAAAGATATCCGGAGCTTATCCGAAGCTATCCAAAGCTATCCGGAGCCATAACACGAAGGAATACTTTGATACTGAAAAGTCCGGATGTCCGAAGATATCCGAAGCTATCCGGAGCTTATCCGAAGCTATCTGGAGCTATCTTCAACAATTTCCTGGACCCGGAGGAAAATGGGCAGGAACTGGAGTGGACGTGGTATCAGTAACAGTAAAGAACAATCGCAAAGCATGTTTATTCTGATCCGGAAAAGTTCAGAGATGACAAGGAGCAAACCGGAGTTATAGATCGGAGGGGCAGAGACCTTCATCAAGAAAGCCAATAGAGATCCGGAGTTACAAACTTCCGGAAAATAGGGGTAAAACGCGGAGGGGTTCGGAAAGTTGTTGATTCGGACGGGATGTCGGATGTAAGAACTGACAGGCTTCTGGAGAGGAACAGAGGGTTTTCCAGGACCTTCTTCCGGAGAATGAATCGGAGGAGCTCCGGAGTTTTGGTTTGAAGGTCCGGAGGTGGATAATGAGGCCAGGAAATGGTCAGGAATTTGCATAGGATGTAACGGAAGCAAAATTCCTATCCTCCCTTTCGGGAGACATTCCCAATGTCGGAGGAGAATCAACAAAGAACTTCCGGACGATGGAAGGGAAAATAGGGGCTAGAGCGGAGGAAAGAGTGCCATCCGGAAATGGAGGCAGGAACCCGAGCGGGCCATTGTCAGAGGAATCAAAACCCGAACACTTGGCAGGAAAACCATCATGAAAGACGGAGTTCCCCTACAAGGAGGGTAATGGATACCAATACAAGGTGAATGCTAAATGGGTGGCGGATATGAATGGTGGATAGGGGTCCGGACTTTGACCGGAGGAGGTGCCATCCAACATGGAGGCGGACTGGAAATAAACCAGTGGAAGGAACATGGCTAGTCCGAAGATAGGGGTTCCGCAAAAAAGCGGATTTGACGTCGGAGGTCTAAGGCATTTCCTGTAGTACCAATCGGAAAGGAGGTCTGCAAAATACCCTATTGATCAACGGATCATGGTGGGTGAGCAAGTATATTCTAGGTGGTACGAGGAGAATCCAAATGAGTTGAATGTTTGAGACATTCCGGAGTTGACTTTGCCAGTTCAGGAAATAGTTCGGAAACGGAAAACGTCGGAGTTACAGGGAACTGTGGGGTGTCGGAAAGATATGATCGGATCAGGGAATTACAGGACACAAAGTCCTGAGATCTATTTGTTCTGCCACAGAGGTGGCAATCCTGTTTGGTTTCAGGACCGGAGTTTCGTGGTACTGAAGTGGAAATGACAGCAGAGCATGAAGGGTGGAAATTGAGCATTCCGGCGGGTGTTTACAGATGCAGGGAATGGAGAATGAGCTCCGGAAAATCCGGAGTTTTCATCGGAAATGGGATACAGGAAAATGGAGGGTTCGGAGGAGGAATACACAGTTTCCAAGGGACGGTGTCGGATCCGATTTCAGGTATGATCTAAGGATTCAGTATACTCGGTAAGGTGTGAGTCTGAATATACTGTTAAGACCGTGCACAAAGGGTAGGACTGATTCCAAGGGGCTTGGCTTCAGCTCGTGCGCTGCGCCCCTTACCCGAGTATGTGCCCTTAACTTCAGAATGAAGTCCGGAGAAAGTCCAGTGAAGTCCGAAGGACTTCCGGAGGAGCGTGGGAAACTTCGGAAGGACTTTCCGGACGAGTGCGAGAAACTTCCGGATGAGTGCGGGAAAGTTCCGGAGGAACTTCCGGAAATTACGATGGAGTTTCGTCCTGACGGGGATATGTATAATGGCTACTCAGGACTCGTCCTGAGTAGAAGGAAACAGAGGAAAGGCTGCAAGGACAAAGTCCGAAGCAGAATAGGTCCGGAGGACCGCGGGAAAGTTCCGGAGGAACTTCCGGAAACTCGGAGGAACTTCCGGAAACTCGGAGGAATGGAGGATCGGATGAGTGGATGAGTGGAGGATCGGAGGAGCGGAGGAGCGGAGGAGCGGAGGAGCGGAGGAGCGGAGGAGCGGAGGAGCGGAGGAGCGGAGCTCCGGCCTAGGGAATTCCTCCCTAGGCCTGAGATGGATGATTACTAAGTCGGAGGAATAGAACTGTTACGAGGACTTAGTGTGAAGACTAGTGCGAGGACTAATATGTGTATGATATTCAGACTGAGGAAATACAGGAGTATCTACTGGGGTTTATATACTAGAGGCAAGTCTGTGCAGATCAGTAAGCAGAGGGGTAAGGCTATGTACGAGCATGTGGAAATGTATTAGAAAATAAGACGGATCATAGGAAATGAACTCGGAGATGAAATGAGGTACGGAAAATGAGGAAGTCTAACTCAAGAAGGAACATACAAAGGGATAAGGCACGGAAGATAGACGCGGGTCGGATCCGGATGTCCGGAGATGAATGCGTGATAGGTCTGGGTCCGGAACGCAAGGAAGATAGACGTGGGTCGGATCCGGATGTTCGGAAGTCCGGAGACAGGTGATTACCATAAGGGGATGGGCGCTGATTTAAGGTTTGGGTTCGGACATGACAGATAGGTCGGATCCGGAGATCCGGAGATGTGGATATCAGATCTGGCATCCGGATATCAGATGCAGGAGTACAGGGATCCGGACGGATAGAGGATTGGGTCTGGAGACATGGACAGGAGGTCCGGAGGTCCGGATGAGGCGTGGGAACGTCGTCAGATGTTGGTCCGGAATGCGGGATATGACAGCTAAGCCTCATGATGCAGATGACGACCTTCTCGCTGGTGCAGAGAGTATCTCACCTGACGACATTACTGCTGAATCTGCGGTTCTCGAAGAGTTGAAGATTGAAGAAGTCCAAAACATTAACAAAGTTGAAGTGCTGGAGGAAAATGCTTTTGATTTTGTTCAACGAGGAATAATATCACAGGCTATTTTAGATGAGGCTCAACGAGATGGTGAATTGCAATGGCGAGGATGATGCAAACGGATGGGACGAGGCCAAAGAGTCTAGATATGACCTTTAGCTACAGTTGTGCCGGTTATAACTTGCACAACTGACCGCGAGGCCCGAGTAGTTTTACTAGCTGCTGACTCTTTTAACCCGCTTCGAGGACTGGCAGGTCAGCTGGGGATCCTAAAGCGCGCAGGTGAGTCATGTGGTTGAATCCTGGTTGCACAGTGACCTGCTCATACTCACGCCATATTTAGTGTCACAACCCAAGTTCTTGCAACAATCAACATCTGTGTCGCAAGGTTGGCCCGCGTTCGAACATGCGCTAACGAACATAGATGCTGTCAAAGCAACAACAACGGCAAGGAAGGAGAAGCGCATTTTCTGTGTGAGGTGATATGTAATCTTCTGAGGGTGGTCTCGAATGATATATCTGAGGATGGGGGAACACTATAGGACAACGGCCAGCTTTTATATTCTGCGTGACTCTATACTTATGGGTACGATTCTGATCGATTTGGCAGAATTGGTATTGCTATGTAGCGCTGTCGGCGGCAGAACCTACACGCGCACGCAATGCAGGAGTGTGTTTGATTGATGGTATCATGGACCCAATCCCTCACTCATCGCTTCATCATTTGAACCTGCAGTGACCCCGCGGAACAACGCTCATTCTCGTGAACCTCGTCGATACTCGCTATATGCACTTGCCAACTCGCCGTACCTCGTGCAGAGATCATGAGGTATCTTTCGAAAACTGATTCTCATTCTCATTCTTGGTATGCGCTTAGTTAAAGATTCCTAGTTATGCATTATCATTATCTAACATACTTATACAAGGACGGAACGTTTGATCTCGCGGAAAAAAATTGCGTTTACTCCATGTGCGTGCCCATCCGAGCTCCACATGCACTCCAAGCGCTAGTGCACTCGGCAGTTCTATTTGTGTGCGTTCTTCGCTTCTCTACTCCTTTTGCAATTGTGCTCCACTGTTTCCATGTCTTCTGAAGCTCCGTTTATTTGTCTCCTAACTACGCAAATTCATGGAGGTCCAAATTCTTCATACCGGAGAGATGCATTGTCTGCCTCGCATCACCTTCTCTTTCAATCCAGCGCGTTCAAGCTGGACCGTAAATCGAACCCGGTTTCCCCTGCAACCTGCTTATGCGACGACATTCAACGGATGTCAAGGACCAATGCTTGAGAAAGTCGTGCTTGACCTGCGCATAGATTCGTTCGCACACGGTCAGCCATACACCGCACTTCCAGGAGTATGGCGTCGCTGACTCAAAGAAGTTGAACGTTATTTCCAAGAGGAGAAGAGCAAAAGACAACTGCAATTCCAAATGCAATGCATCGGCCGGGTAATTATAGGGAGTCGGGACCATTATGAGAATGATAACTGTGTACCAGAAAATAAGATGTTTGTCACGCAATGAAGTAGCGTCCCGTCAGCTCCATCACACAGATCCATGAGCGCGTGAGCTAGCTTTTGTGGCTAGTGCTACATAGGCGGTTGTGTATTACATAATCGAACGTGATGGAATCCGATTGACTTTAAACTTGTCCCGCAAACTCCAAAACTACAGTCATGTCCATGCACATATTCGGTCACGAGGTAAGTATGGCAGATTGATGACTTATTGTGCTCGACGTCACTAGGTTTCATCCAGGCAACCGAGGAAAAAGCCGAAAATGCTCGTCTATCCTCCTTCGTCGGCGCCCTCGCCCTCGGCGATCTCGTAAAATCAACGCTCGGGCCAAAGGGCATGAACAAGATTCTGCAGTCGGGATCCTCGGGAGACATCAACGTGACCAACGACGGTGCGACGATTCTCAAGTCCATCCAGCTCGATAACGCAGCAGCCAAGATCCTCGTTAACATCTCAAAAGTCCAAGACGACGAAGTGGGAGACGGGACTACGAGCGTGTGCGTGTTGGCGGCGGAGCTGCTGAGGGAAGCGGAGAGGTTGATTTCTGTAAAGATACATCCTCAGACGATCGTAGAGGGATATCGGCTTGCGAGCGTCGCTGCGCTTGCTGCACTTGAGAAAGCAGCTGTTGATCACGCGTGAGTTTTCGCGTTTTTTCGCGTCGCTTTGAAGTTTCTTATGGACTGTGCGTTTGAATAGTTCTGATGCTGCTCGGTTTCGTCAGGATCTTTTTAATATTGCTCGTACGACCCTGTCATCAAAGGTCTTGTCACAAGACAAAGATTACTTTGCCAACCTGGCAGTGGATGCTGTGCTTCGATTGAAGGTACGTTTTAATTGCTGTGTTTGACGCTCGTATTGACTATCTTTGAGGGTTCAACGGATTTGGAGCACATCCAGATCATCAAGAAGGTCGGAGGCAAACTCACAGACTCATACCTTGACGAAGGTAGGCTGACAGATACAACAAATCTTGCTTATCTCACGAGCGTAATCCCCAAAGGTTTCATTCTCGACAAAAGCATTGCTGTGAACTCGCCCAAACGGATGGAGAATGCGAAAATTTTAATCGCAAACACTTGTATGTGCGCGACCATCTCGTATTGATTTGGGACTGAGGCACGGTTTATCAAAAGCAATGGACACTGATAAGATCAAGATCTTTGGAGCCAGAGTAAAAGTGGACTCGACAGGAAAACTTGCTGAGCTCGAGCGGGCTGAACGGGTACTTGCCTGTTTGCGTTGCAATTTTTTTTTTCTAATAACGCATTGCAGGAAAAAATGAAAGCCAAAGTAGACGCGATCGCCGCACATGGCATTAATTGCTTTGTTAACCGACAGCTCATCTACAATTACCCCGAGTCTCTGTTGGCAGAGAAAGGTATTGTGGTGATTGAACACGCCGACTTTGAGGGTGTTGAGAGACTGTCACTCGTTACCGGTGGTGAAATTGCGAGCACGTTCGACAGACCAGATCTAGTCCAACTTGGCAAATGCGACTTGATCGAGGAAATTATCATTGGCGAGGACAAGGTCGGCGCGATCGTTCACTCACTGATCCTGTGCTGATCAGAAGTCACAGCTCATAAAATTCTCTGGTGTGGCGGCGGGCGAAGCCTGCACTGTTGTGCTACGTGGTTCAACCAGTCAGATGGTCGACGAGGCCGAGCGTTCATTGCATGATGCGCTTTCTGTCTTATCGCAGACGGTCAAAGAGACACGGATTGTCTTGGGTGGTGGATGTTCTGAAATGTTGATGAGCTGTGCTGCAGAGGAGGCTGCGCGGAAGGTTAAGGGGAAGAAGGCGATAGCTGCCGAAGCGTTTAGCCGTGCGCTGAGACAAATACCTACTATCCTTGCAGACAACGCTGGATACGACTCTAGCGACCTCGTTGCAAGGCTAAGAGCAGCGCATTATGAGGGGCAGTCAGATGCCGGACTTGGTATGATTGTATTCTTTGTCGGACTGATTCCGAACTTATAAGATGTTCAGATATGAATCAGGGCACGATTGGCTCGATGAGACAACTCGGTGTTACGGAAAGCTATAAACTGAAGCGGCAGGTTGTCCTCAGTGCAAGTGAAGCAGCGGAGATGATAATACGGTAAGCAGCGGGCCTTGCAAATAACGAGTTCTCCTTTGATCTTGGATATCAACAGGGTGGATGACATTCTACGTGCTACGCCTCGGAGGCGTGAAGCGGTATAACTAGAGTAGTAGTATTCATACAGAAGGTTGACTTTCAAACGTGAGAATACGGACACCATCACCGGCCGATATTGTCTCTATTTGGTATCTAATTTGATGTATGCGGCTGCCACCCCTGTATTAAGTTTCAAATTTGCAAACGGTCGGGAGGGCTCTGAGTGCCTGTAAGTGCGCCACCAATCATCGACATCGTTCATCGATCGTGACAGTTTGACAAGCTGTCATCCCCTATTCTGCCTTTGACCATGGACACGAAATGTCAATCATACGTGAGATCAGGAAATGTCATTTTATCGCCTTGTCAGGAACTCAACACAAAACTAGTCCTCAGCGAACAGGCCCCCTATTTACTTTGAAGAGTTCGGGACCCCTTCCAATGAAACAGACGTCCTCACACACGGCGTCTGCACCAAGTTTCTAAACAGATCCAGTGCGATCAATCAGTCCAACATTGTTGTAATGTTCCAAGGGTTATGTGAAGACGGCCTTTACGACAGAGATCAGGCTCAATGGACGGATCGCAGCCACTATTCAGATATTCTACTATTCCTGAACTGCCTGACAGAACGATCATATACTGCTCTTTCAGCCTCCGACACAAAGCTTCCAAAGCGACGAATTTGGGTCATGCATCCGACTGAATCACCATTGAAAATTGCCGAGCAACAGGTATTTCTTCTCGTGAATCATGACTCTCAGGGCGTATCGACCATGGATGAGGTGTACGCATTCGCAGAGCTTATATCTGATCATGGCCCACATGATCAAAGTGGATCTCCTATTCCGTTCACTCCCAGCACTTCCAAGTCTCTCTCCACATATAATCGCCCTTTTCTGTTCGGTCTATCGATCCAGAAATCAAACACTATGCACCTCATCAAACATGATCAACGCGGCATTACCGCAACCCCATTTCACACCCATCGCTATCCATGTGCAGTCCTTGGCTGCATCACCACTTTGGCTACGTGTGATAGCTATGATCTAGGCTGTTATCACACAGATGAGTCTGCTTCGATTAAACACGACACTGTATCCTCCAGATACATCAAAACCACTTATCACCAAAAAGCTACCCATTCACGACAGAGTGCAGATCATCACACACGCGTCAGACTAACAAGACCACCCGTCTTCGGCTCCTTCGACGGATCCTTGTTTCCTTGTAATTGCCCCTTTGGATGGAAATTTATCGTAGATTGCGGTGCCGCCCCTCGGGACCACGCACAGTTTCTGGATGAACTGAAAAACCTCAAAGGCGTACCAAAAATAGGGGCATATCGATCTATGGCGCTCGACTGCATGATCACCCACGACAAGAGACTTTTCGGTCCACAGCATCAGATAGTGGAGAGCGTCATCCAAACCGTAGAGCATCTCGTCAGCATCACCTACTTTTCATCCCGCGAGGAGTTTTTCTTGGCGATAATATCATGCATAGACAGTGAGTGACGTTACGACGCGTTGCGACGCGACGTTGAATGTGCACGATAGCCCACCGTACCGCCTATTTCTCGCACAGGCTGCTTCATAATGACATCAATCCGCGTTCCATATGTCTACACGTGAATGATCCAAGTGATGAGAGCGTCATACCGTTTTGGAATTCGGACGGAACGCCTCCCATACGCCAAGCGATGCTCTGCGGCTGGAGATTCGCGAAACATATGGACCCTGACCACAAGAAGACAAGTTTCTATAGATTCTCGGTGAGACCCTCTGAGGACCTATGTTATTTCAGCCACTAGAGGTTTTGTAGGAATACTTAGCAACAGAAATATTGTGGCACAAGAGTTGTTCGCCACGACGAAGACACGATCTGGAATCGTTCCTCTGGGTCATGCTTTCCATTTGCATCAATTTTATCGGGCCTTGTAGCCAAAAACGCACGGTACTACCTAGCTGCGTACCAAACTGGCTGCAGCCAGATTGCCTGCCTTCCCATCGGCTAGACATATCTCAGGAGAGATTCCAGGTGGAGGACTGGACTTCCACCTGCAGTGCGTGCTTTTCAGATTACTTCAACCATCCGCCTATTGTGAAAGGTCTTGCAAATCTCGCCTCAAAGCTGTCGCCTCCGGGCTCCCTGAAAATTAAACCCAATGGTAGCAAGTCTGCCACTTTCCCGGAAAATCCTGTCACGCACGATGACATGATCTTAGTGCTGAAAGATATCGTAGCAGAGCTCCCAGTAGAACAACCACCATCGGAAGATGATGTCCGAAAAGCAAGGGAAAGATATAGAAGTACACAGAGTTCAGTATCTTACCGGCCTCCAAATATCTACAACTGATCGCTATCGCCGATCATATAGATGAGATGATCAACGCACATTCCTCCGTAATATTAGTACAAGCTTAATCATCATCTGGAAGGTGTCCGATCTTCTCGACGTCCAAAAGGATTGAATTCAACATCTCATGACAAATAGTGGCCTTGAGAAAGAGATCACATTGGCTTAGAATCGTCATTAAGTACATCGAACAGCCGAGATAAAGAAGAGGGCATACTCATTATATCCCGGGGGTTCAGTTCGTCTTTCATCTTCCCACATGTTCGCCAATCGTCTATCAATCCATATTGCACTAGGAACGGGCGATAGCCATGGGATTTCCGGGATGTCCGCTTCACTACGAAGCATTGAATAGCGCGGACCGAGGGGAGGGGGAAAGACTGGGCTATTCGGATTGAATCGCCAAGGAGACATGAACCGAACGATTTGTGACCGTCGATTGCCAATGAGGCGGGAGAATTTCTGGACAGCCCAGGCGGTATCAAGAGGCCCGCGTATATTCACAGAGGCAGTAGCAAAATCGGAAAGGAGGGAATGAGCCTTTGCAAGCTCAGCTTTGGTATTCACGACCAGTTCAGATAACGGGTGGTCCAAAGACAGCAAATCTGGATGACGGTCACCGACTGTGACGAATACATCTCGCACCGGCACGTTCGTCTTGCTGTGTGACTGATGCCAGCAGCAACTCGCCCATTGCGAGATGAGGCACACAGAAAAGATGAGGATGGGGACGATCATGAGGAGTTTCTCCCAATATGAGTCAATTGAGTACATGACAACTGAACAGCTGAGCAGCCATGCGATGTACTCCACAATTGAAGTCTCGATGGCTTTCTCAAGTGCTAGCGCTACATGTCTGGGAAGAACACTTGAAGCTGCCAGGAAAGGCTGCACAGTGGTACGGCTGGTGAACAGAAGTATGAGCACGGTTGTTATAACTGGCTGCCAGCCTACTGGGGCCAGAAGATAGCAAAGCCCTGTCACAAATGCGGCATCTAGAGGGTCATCCATGTTCTGAACGACTGGCAGTGACGAGTTGTTTGTCCTTGCTAGAAGTTGAAGGTACTGGTAAACAGGCACAAATACGTTGAGCTATTTATGTACACTAGCGTTTGCAAGTTTTCGTCTCTGATAGTATATCGGTCAGTACACCCGCCTGTCAGGAAGCAGCCCGCGGGAGAGCGGAGTTCGATTCTCCGTCAGAGAGACATTTTTTGTATGTAGTACTTCAATGACTCGGAAGTGATAAAGGTATGTTTACAGATGCAACTTGTTTCTACATACTTAACATAAATGAATACTAGGTTTATGATTGATGGTTTAGTGGCAGTCTCAGGAACGACGTACCTCGCTAGTGCGATGATCATTCGCGTAGGTTGTCGAACAGACGGATGTGGTCCCGATACGCATCAGCTTTTGCCGTCGCTCTTGTAAGGATCCTATATCTTAAGAAGAAAGGGAGAAAGGTTTCGGAAACGCACGGGCGCTCGCGTGGTTTTCGCGTAGGGCCATGTGGTTTTCGCCTAGATACGCTTAGATGCGCTTAAGGCCACATGGTTTTCGCTTACCTCGCTTAAACCTCTTTTTGGAAACTCGCGTGGCTTTGTCACGTGTTTTCGAGCGCCGACTCAATCGCCGCTAAGCAGCGCACTACATATTTTCCCTATTGTAATTGTTTATGGTACATACATACAGTAATAAAATTGAAAATGGAACAACATATGATATAATTTGCAGACAGGGGGACAAGGAAATGAATGACAAAAGGTTGTGAAAAAATAAATAAAAAGGAAACAAACAATCACTGCAGGCATTTCCTCATGTTCCTCCACCAAACATCCAAAAAACATTGAATTAGAAGATAGAAATTTCCTTGCATTTTGTGTATCAAAACATTGAAAAAAAATAATGAATGTATTAAAGATTTTCTGTATGCAAGACATAATATAAAAATGTGTCATTTTCCCTCGGGAAACAGTCAATATTTTTCACTCATCATTCTTCAAATAACAATTTACAATCATGTTAAATTTTTTGCCTCTGTTTTTCCAATGTTCTGTGCATCAAAAATCTCAATTACTTCATCCTGTTCACCATATGTTTGATCCAAGAACATTGAAAAATCATATAACAAATAATAAAATATATTTTGACAATGTTTTGTTCAGGAAAAGCAAAGAAACTTTCAAACATTCATTTGTATATTTGGTAAGAGGAAATTTATGAAACATGCCTCATGTTTTGTAAGAATAAATAAATGATGTTTGCAGTATATTCCTGCTGCACAACACTTGAAAAACATTTATTATGTTCAGAGAAAAAAAAAGAAACATGATTGCAGGATACTCTGCCTCAGAACATGCACAAATTATATATTTTTTTCTGCACACAATACATGGAAAATTATCCTTGAAGGAACATGATCAATTTTTGCATCATGTCCCGCACACAGAAAATCATTGAAACATGAAATTTTTTTTTTCAATGTTTTGACAAGTCCCACACAGAAAATCATTGAAACATGAATTATGTTTTTTCAATATTTTGACAGGTCCCACACAGAAAATCATTGAAACATGAATTATTATTTTTTTCAATGTTTTGACAGGTCCCACACAGAAAATCATTGAAACATGAATTATTATTTTTTTCAATGTTTCGACAGACAAAATGAAGGTACAAGATGTCAAGGAGCAAAAGCAGCTAGTTGTGCATAAGAAAGGCCAACTTAAAGGATTCATCAATTTTCTGTGTCCCATGGGCCATGACATGCAAGATCCAACAAACAGTGGGCATTTGTACAACTACTAGTAAAAAAACTCAACTTTTGACCTCTACATGTGCAGGGTAGCTACTTCTCTACATATTTGCACCACTATGTGGTATTCATTCAGATCACAAATGTTAAAAGTGCATTGTTCAATTATTAAAGAAAGTCACCATGAAAAGCCTGAACGGACGGCACCGCAAGCAGACAGCGGTTCATAATTCAGCTTTCATGTCAACATTTGACGAGCCTGATGTAGTACATGAAGTCTCCCACTCATTCGAGACCCATGGATGGGCGGAGGTGGACAGGAGAAAAAGGCAGGCTTCTTGCACTTACATGAAGGTGTGCGGGGATGGGAGAGAAAGTGCGGCGCCTTCAGACTTCAGGTGCGTGCACCATTATACTGGAGATGTATCCATCTTCCAAAGACAGGTCAATCGGCAGAATCAACACTGTCAGGATCAGAGCCAAGCCCACCGCTGCTGGCAACGGACGAACGCGGAAAAAAAGAACGAAACGCGAAGGAACAACGCAGGAAAACCAACAAACGCGAAAAAAAACGCGGACAAACGAGTGAACGTAAGGACAAACGCGACAAAAAGACGCGGACAAACGAGTGAACGTAAGGATAAACGAGGGAACGCAAGGACAAACGAACGAACGCGAAAAAAAACGCGGACAAACGAGTCAACGCAAGGACAAACGAGGGAACGCACGGGCAAACGCGAAAAAAAATGCGGACAAACGAGGGAACGCGGGAACAAACGAGGGAACGGGTTGCTGATCACGATCCACATTATTGGAATAGTTGGGGCAGTAGGGCCAGGCAGCCTCTTGAGGTGGGAGGTAGATAGGGTCCCTGGTTTTCAAACGAGTCAACGCAAGGACAAACGAGGGAACGCACCGTCAAACGAGTGAACGCGGGGACAAACGAGTCGACGCGAGGACGAACGAACGAACGCGAGGATAAACGCGGACAAGATAACTCAGAGGACGTTACCAACATAGTGTTTGATAGCCAAATGCGAAAAAAAAATGGGGACAAACGAAGGACCGCAAGGACAAACGAACAAACGCGAAAAATAAACGCGGACAAACGAGTCAACGCAAGGACAAACGAACGAACACGATGATAAACGCGAAAAAAAATACGGACAAACGAGGGAACGCAAGGACAAACGAGTGAGCGCAAGGACAAACGAACAACTGCGAGGACAAACGAACGAACGCGAGGATAAACGCGAAAAAAACGCGGACAAACGAGTCAACGCAAGAACAAACGAACAAACGCGAGAAAAAAACGCAGACAAAGGAGGGAACGCAAGGATAAACGAACGAACGCGAAAAAAAACGCGGACAAACCAGGGAACGCAAGCACAAACGAACAAATGCGAGGACAAACGAACGAACGCGAGAAAAAAACGCGGGCAAACGAGGGAACGCACGAGCAAACGAGTGAACGCGAGAAAAAAACGCGGACAGAGGAGTCAACGCAAGGGCAAACGCGAAAAAAAAAATTGCGGGTAAACGAACGAACGCGAGAAAAAAACGCGGACAAACGAGGGAACGCAGGAGCAAACGAGTCAACGCGAGGACAAACGAACAAACGCAAGGACAAACGCGGAAAATAATAACCAGGAGGCGCCCCGCCTCCTCGGCGCAGCCGAGGAGGTGGGGCGCAAAAACGCGGACAAACAAGCGAACCAACGCAAGAACAAACGAGTCAACGCAAGGACGAACGAACCAATGCAAGAACAAACGAACAAACGCGAGGACAAACGGGTCAACGCAAGGACAAACGAGTCAACGCGAGAACAAACGAACGAACGCGAGGACAAACAGGTCAACGCAAGGGCCAACGAGTCAACGCAAGGACGAACGAACAAACGCAAGGACAAACGAGTCAACGCAAGGACGAATGAACAAACGCAAGGACAAACGAGTCAACGCGAGGACAAACGAGTCAACGCAAGGACAAACGAGAGAACGCAAGAACAAACGAGTCAACGCGAGGGCAAACGAGAGAACGCACGAGCAAACGAGTCAACGCGAGAACAAACGAACGAACGCGAGGGCAAACGAGGAAGCGCAAGGGCAAACGAGTAAAAATAAGTTTCGGCTTCCTGACGATATGGTTTATAGGAGACCGGACCTGCGATGGGAGTTTGATTGACATCCAATAGAAAAATGATGCAAGGTAGCTCATACCAATAGTTCACTGTTGGTACGTCGACTGGTTTCTCACAGGCGAAGGAATACAGTTAAAAAAATCACCATCCAGATAGGACGATTAATACGAACGTGTAAAGGGCTGTAGAGGACAATGGTTAGAGGTTGAATGACGGCAGGACCCGAGTTGAACGTACATTGTAATACACGCTCTGTCCACCAACATGGAAAAGAACAGTTGAGAAATTGCTGTATGCTAGTTGGAGAGCATAGTCGATTCCCCACAGGGCGGCCCTGAAGCTGTCGCTTAACCTGGGAAAACCTCCGCAAGATGCTGTATTGGTTTCTGACACGATGAAGGGCTTTCCAACGGATTGCGCATAAGCGGGAGCACCAGGGAACAATGGTCTTTCCGGCTTGGTGTGTCAGGAAGGTCGGCAACATCTCTGGGCCAGTGCGTGGAGTTCCTATGCCGAACTGGGCATCACAATTATCGGTGGGATACCTTCACGATTATGAGCCAGAAGACGATGATGATGAATAATTTGTGATTCACCTTTCAACACCCAGCGCAGCAAGGTTTTGGTTGAAGTCTGTGGCGAACCCGGTTTCCCAGATATCCGTTGGGCTCCACATGCCAGCCAGATTGGGGCCAATGAGCAGATCTTTGTTGGGGATATTAGAGTCTGCGTTCATTGCGTCGATGAGAAGACCGAATTCATCCTTGTAATCCTGAGGGCTATGAGACTGCAAAAAGGTTAACAATCAATACGGAGTCAGGCCAAAAAAATACCTTACATCCGGCCGATGACCGTGCCTTGAGTAAAGATCAGGTTCATTGCCGCCCTAAAGCAAAAGCAATCAGAGACTGTCGTATTATACGTTAGATTCCCTGACCTGTAGACCAATCAGATAATTTCCGAGCATCGCCTCTCCGACTTCAGCGATCTGCAAGCGCCAATGCTGAGTGTCATTGAACGGCACACCTGCGCAAGAAGGTCAGTGACAACAAGAGTATTATCATGTATCGCATACCCATGTACCAATAGACATTAGTGAGTGCAGATATCTCGGCCATCATTTTGATGATCTCAGTTGCGAAGACAAGGGGCAGCGTTGCCGTCTTGGGGGTGTTCAGTCTCAGGATAATCGAGTAAAGAAAAAAAGCACTTACAGGGTTGGCTATGCCTGCGTAGTCCTTCTCGAGAGCTGCACCGTCCGGGGTACTGGCCACTAGGGTAGCGGTCTCTTGAGTATTACCACCGACACGAACCCTAACGCTGCCCCCGCGTTGTCGCAGGTTGGCCATAAGGTTGAGAAACGGGACTTGGAGGAAAGAACTGGCAATCGAGGTAAATGCTATAGTACTTCTTGGCAACTGAATTAGTTACCTGTTCAGCCCGACTACAAGATATGTTCAGTGGATGCACATGCGAGTGAACAAAATACTTACGGACTTGTGTCGTAACACCAAACTCTATACTGAAGCCAAAGAATGAGCCTTGCTGTTGAATTGAAACTCCCGAGACATCTCCGCTCTGCAGGTCGGAGGTCCATGTTGAACTGGGTGGGTGGGGGAGGACTAGGTGGGGGCGGTGGTTATAATATCGTTCGGTCATATGAAGCTGAGCCCGTATATGAGGCAGAGGCAGCCGTCGTAGTCCCAAACGGTGATTGGACATGCGGACCACAGGCAGTGACAGCTGCCTGAGCAAGGCCGAAGGAAAAGAATAACGAATGGACGAGGAGAAGATGCATTTCAACGAAATGTCTAAAGTAATAATAAAAATTGCATCAGCTACTTGTAGATCATTTAGTAAGTGTGAAGGAGTATCAGTTCCTCTAGATGGCGATTCCACACGACACCGTCGGAAGGGAGTTGGACATACCAGACTTGCTCAGCGCTGAACTCATCCGGTACCAGCCTTTCCATTATTGTTGACCGGTAAATGCTCCAACATTTGTCTTCACCTGGTTCATCGAAATCGTATCGTGCCACAATCCCAGGGTTGGTAAACCCAGTCAGGAACACGACAAAGTGCGACTGTGCTCGGCGGCCATTGACTTCTGTAGCACCAACGAAATCTGGAGCAAGCTGTTTGCCCTCCATTGAGTAGAGATATAATTCATCGACGACCTGCAGTCCAGACGCGGAAAAACGAGTGAACGTGAGGGCGAACGAACGAACGCAAGGGTAAACGAGCGAACGCGGGGACAAACGCGACAAAAAGATGCGGACAAACGAGTGAACGTGAGGACGAACAAACAAACGCGAGGACAAACGCGAAAAAAAAAAGCGAACAAACGAACAAACGAACAAACGCGAGGACGAACAAACGAACCCAAGGGCAAACGATGTGACCTTGTCGCAGGTGGGTTAGGCGCCCAATCGAAGGTGGTCGAGCCTGACTATCGTATTGTGTGTCAGACGTGTTCCGGTGTCATTTCCGCTTCGAACGAAGTCGACAGAGTATTCGTCAGAATTGGTTCAAGGAACAACTTGAAGGAGCATGGTAGGGACACGACATGCACGATTTGATCGACCACTTTCGTTCGCGGAGGTAGGCCTTTGAAGAGGGATCATCAATCATCGAGCATGGTGGACCTGCCGTATCAAATTTAAACCCAGCTGACACAACAAAGGTGCGTTGAAGAACTTCGGCCACCCTCTTGTTAGTGTTTGTGCAACATATTTTAGCGTCCTGCGGGCAATTTAAAAGAATTTATCCGAAAAGATGATACTGAGTGCGTTGTCTCGAGAGAAATCAGATCAGCCACCGAAGGTATTTCAAGATTCGAGGAAAGACCGCCGGCCAAATGAACGAACGCGAGAGAATTCCTTTGCATTCCATACGCACATTCCGAACTCGAGGATCTTTGGTGGGGGAATATGATTTCTACTGCAGGTGTGGAAGTCGGGAACATGGAGATCTCCAGGAAGAGAGTGAAGTGGCCATTCAGTGCCATAAGTGCGAGCGCTGGTCTCATGTTGCTTGCCAGAGGGATGGCCGGGCAAGTAATTTGGCAAAAAAGGAGACATTTTATTGTGATACTCCGGACTGTGCACCGCATGGTGATCGTGTCTTGCTTGCGCAAATTAGACGTCCTGAGCGGTAAGGGTCCCTAATTGTTACTATAAGTCAATGATATACCCTTTACAGTGTTTCCCGCCACATAACTGTTCCTATGACGAAACGTTTGTTGTGGGTTTTCCTGGATATGCAAGTGATAGCAACTCATTAACATTTACTATGTACAGACCAGGAAAGGGAGCATTAGCACGCCATGACAAATATTGGTACCCTGTCAGGATCAAGTCGTGTCGACAGGTTAGGGGAAACACGATGTATACAGTCAAATGGTGGAGGCATTGTTCTTTCAAACCCGACACTCAACCTCCACTTGAGGTTGGCGAGGCAGACTTAGTTGATGCACTCTATGGAGACCATAAACGTCGTCGCATGATTCGGGTGTGTACAACTCTTGAGATTCAATAGCAGACTTTAACATCCAAATCATAGCTTGGCAGATGGACACACGCGCACGAGGTTCCCCAGCACGAAGACGTCATCGCAAACTTTAGACACATTCCCTACAGCGTTTATATCGGCGAAGCATTGGCTCCTCACAGTGAACTCCTCACAAATATTTTTGAGCAACCTGATCCTGCGAAGATGCGCAACGCAGTCCCAGTAATTGGGTACCTTGCCGACCTATCGGAGAAGACAGGTCGCAAGCATACTACTGTGCCATATTGTGGTGATCTGTCTCTCACAGACTGTGCTCAGATTGCAAACTGGGTCTACCATCACATCCCTGGTGCATCAAAACAAATTGTCAATTGGCTAAACTGTGCTACCTATGCGCATGCGTGCACTATTGTAGTTGCAAAACGGAAGAAGAATCAACTCCAGGAGATGGCCGAAGATATTTTGACTGAACGTCGCTCAGCAGCACTTGACATAGACTCCAAGTCAGTTCCTACTCCCGAAGAAGAAGCAAATGCGATACTCCAGGCAGCCTGGCTTGACCTCCAACTCAGCTATGATCTGTCTGCGATGGACGTCGACGTTGATCTAGAGTGCCTTGGTATACTCGAACAACGAATGTTCGAACTCTCGTTGGCCGCAGGTGCTGCAGGGAATGAACAATGGGGAAAAGACGCTGGCACGCACCAAGACCGATGGAACCCATATGAGGGTCTCCCCGAGCACTGGAATCATGGTGACCGAGATCCGTATGCACCAGAATTTGAGGGAGAACTGGATGTACGTCGTTTTCATATTCACAGTGGCAGGTTGCATTAAAACAGTGCCGACCAACAGTGTGGGCCGAACTTTAGTGAAGGAAGTGAGCCCGAAGTCGTTAAGAAAGAGAAACATACCAAAAAGCCCAAACCACGGCCACGGCCACGGCCAAGGAAGGTACATGGAAGCACTTGACGTGCGCGAGGATGAGCATGCTATGCGCAACGCAGTCCCAGTATTTGGGTACGCAAGCACAAACGAACGAACACGAGGGCAAACGAACGAACGGGCTGCTGATCACGATCCACGTTATTGTAATAGTTGGGGTGGTAGGACCAGACACCCTCTTGAGGTGGGAGGTAGCTAGAGTACCTGGTTTTAAAACAAGTGAACGCAAGGACAAACGAACGAACGCGAGGACAAACGAGTGAACGCAAGGATAAACGAGCGAACGCACGGGCAAACGAGCGAACGCGGGGACAAACGAGTCAACGCAAGGGCAAACGAAGGGCAAATGAGTAAAAATAAGTTTCGGCTTCCTGACGATATGGTTTATAGGTATTTACGAGCGCATCGCCGTGTATTGCACCATCGCTCTTGTCCTTGCTGGACAGGATGAATCCTGCCATTCTCATCCGAGAGACTGGGCCACGAAACCTCACTTGTCTGGCACACCTTTGATCCTGTAAAGTCACCATGTCACATGTTTTTAACTTCCCAGAAGGACAAGCTCGCACCTTTCTCAGTAGCCTCACCTGCGCCATATCCTGCTTTTTTGTCACACTTTCGTTCGCGGAGGTAGGCCTTTGAAGAGGGATGTTGCGACACGAGGATGAAGATAACCAGGACTGCATTGAGCGATATCAAAGTCGTCGTCGTTAGCAGTGAGCACTAAGCATGGTGGACCTGCCGTATTAAATTTAAACCCAGCTGACACAACAAAGGTGAGTCGAAAAAGGCCACCCTCTTGTCAACCACCGAACGCATTTCAAGATTCGAGGAAAGACCAGCCAAATGAACGAACGCGAGAGAACTTCTTTGCATCCCATACGCACATTACCTAGGTGCACGAACTCGTACTGGGTGTGCGCAAAGGTCGGAATTTATGTAAGTTGGGTCGAGTTATGCATATCTGACTCTAAGTATGTCGAAGTGCAATAGTGGAGTCTGGGCATAAAGTTGTTACCAATACTGATATTTTGTACCTTCGAGGAGCTTCAACTTTCAAGGCTTCCACGTTGCGGTGTTAACTCGCCAAGTTGCGAGGTAACACCCACGGTGTCGGCAAGTCGTGCTCGTGTTTCACTCTTCGCGACAGGAACATGCACGCTCAAATAAATACACTGGCAAAATAAACTGTGATTGAGCAGGGTTATTGGGGGCTCGCGGAGGCTCATCAACGAAATCAAGTATATATTCCCCTAGTAATAACGGTAGTTAGGAAGACCATCTCCAAAAAGTAATTTTAACATGCTCTGCCGAAACATTGCTAGCGCCAAGAACAAGCAGTCTTGTAAGACAAGAAAGGACTCTCGCATGCTGCATTGAAGGCCCCGCGCAACGTGGCTGGCCTGCAATCATTCAGTTCTTGACTTGAATTTCAGATACAGTAAGACTAACCGCCAAAAGGAAGTAATCGAGAACCAGATCCCAGGGAAAAGCCACTACGGCAACCCATGCAGTCCATACAGAAATCACTGCAGCAGTGAATACAGTTGCGAGCACGAACAGCACTCTCCAATAATCTTGTGTATCAAGCTCAAATCGATGAGACTAATTTAAATGCTTCAGAATGCAGGCCCTTGTGAACGAGAGATTGCAAACCCTGAATATGCGCCACATGCGAATCATCGAGCTCGCGTTTGCTGATGAACTAGTACCTGATGAGTCATTTCCGATATGAGTTGTAAAAAAACACAAAAACAAAAACCTCCCACCCGTTTTGGCACGCCAGATCTGTATATACGACTTCTGACCTTTCTGAGAAGAAGCTGCAGCAATGTAACTGTAATGGCCTTGAAAGCACTTCAGGGACAACACATGGTTCAGGGATTGCTAAGCCAGTTTTGCTGAGGAACGTACTGCCAGGCTTTGAATGATGACATCTTGTTAAGCCACGTTAAGCCATGAACCAACGAAAATTTCATATGGAACATACCGCCATGAGGAAGGTTCTGAAAAACTTCTCCGGATGAGGTCTCCCACATTCGAACCTCCCCAGTGTTGCTGCCGCAGATTACCTTTGAACCTCCTTCAAGGAACCGTACCTGAAGTGGGCGACCCTTTTCATTAGGCCTCCCAGGTACAACAAAACCCCGTGATGGCCTACTGCCGCCAATCAGATACATGAAAAGACCTTTATGCATGGTCTGGACGATGAGAGCCTTGATCTCCGGAGAGGCAGCAGAGCTCCCACTGGAAAGTTATAGATTAGCATGAGCATCCCACTATGGAAATTGTGCAACACCGCCTACATTAACGGTGCATCCCGGGACCAAATCCTCCACAAACAAGTCATGCGCTTAACATCCCATGCGCTGAAAGTCATTCAACTCCAAGCGAAGAAGAGCGTGATGACAGAGCACCCACATGACTCCGTGATGGAGGTATGATACAATTAGCATTGATGTTGTTCCGTTCTTGTGAAAATGAAGCCCTCTTGCTCGAACGGGTTGGGCGTTGTCACCAGTTGATTCCTCCGACGGTTGAGGGACCTTGAATGAGACTCCTAACCCGCTGGCTGCCAAACATAAGAATCAGGTAGAACGTGAAGCAAGGAACTGGCACTCGCGAGACTCATGCGCGATGTAGACGTGATGGCCAATGCTAAGTGCAAAACATCTGGTATCCGTATCATACTCCAAGCAGTGTACAGGCCCGTCGACTCCTAGGTCAAAATCTTTGCGGGAGAAATCGTCCTTGGATTGCAATGATATGAGATTAGCACTCCTCGGCGACGCTATAGAAGACTTACGATCTGCAAATGTCTCAGTTGACACAGATTACCGTCCTCACACCCAATTATAACAGTATCTCTCAGTGCTGGATGCCAGAATACGACAGTCACTGAGGAATCGAGAAGAAGGCGGTACAAGATGGAGCCATCATCCAGCCTCCATATGATGACACATTTATCGTCACTGCCACTGGCGAGATACTTTCCGCAACGAGAAAAAGCAAGGGAGTTAATGCTGTCACTGTGCCCCTCACTGAGGGTGCGAGTATGGATGTATGCAGTCATTGACGGGCTTGAAGCTTGAAGCTTGAGGAATCACAACATAACTATATATAGTCACGGTGGCGGTTTCTTTGTGACCTTCTGAGAGGGGTAACGTCTTTGTACTGTAGAGCCATAAAGCGGTCGTTGCTTGGTACACATGTGCACAGCTAAAAGCGACACTGCTGCCTGCCATGATAACGGTAACCGGGAAATTCTAGTGAAAGACTCCAGATTTAAAAGGGCTGTCGTTTGTCCAGCGTTAGTGTGGTCCGATGAGACTCCATCCGATGATCAGGAACAGCGGTACTCGTGCGATAAATGATTTCCGATCAGCCAATGAAAACAATTCACAACCTTACCTTTGGTCTTCGCCTTACAATGTGCAACTTCTTTGTCCCTCGGACAACTCGGAACAAATGAGCCCTGTCTGAATTCCGCAACCATGCACACCTGGAGAGCACCTGGGGGCACCTCGAACGAATCGACGATAGTGGATTTCTCATTGTGTTCACGTAAAGCTGCATGCGCCATTCCTATGTCGTTTCACCTCCAAAAGCGGGGTCGTCTTTCGGTTAATCTGCCCTTTGCTGTTGTGTAGCGCGATCTTCCTCGAGTCTTTAATATCATCTTGGGAGATGTCGACCCAACTGGCATACGACTCCTACCATTTGTTGTTCATTTGACGCAAACAAAATACATTTCGGAACAATACAAGAAAGAGCAAGAATGGACTGAAAGAATTTAATGATGTAAGGCGAGTGATTCTTGAAGTCTACAACCGGGTGCATGTGAAGGAAGCCTTGCGCTTCATGTAAGGCGTTCGGCGTTTGGCGTTTACACAAAGGGTTACGTTGTGCGGAGTGCGAGGGCGGGTCAAGCTTGAAAGGGATTAAACATTAGTGATGGAAAGAAAAGGTGGAGCGGTGGCGTTTGAAGCTTGAAGACTCACAGATTTTTGCTTCCGAGTGGCTTAGCTGGCATAGCATTCAGCACAAAGGTGTGCGCTTGAAGGGAGCCTTGCGCTTCATGTAAGGCGTTTGCCGTTTACACAAAGGGTTGCGTTATGCGGGGCGCAAGGGCAGTTCAAGCTTGAAAGGGATTAAAGATAAGCGATTAGTGATGGAAAGAAAAGGTGGAGCGCCACACCATACCGAGTTAAACGGTCAAACAAAACTTCCCATGCATGATTCCGGATTCCGGAGTCTCTGGGTTAACATAGGTGAGGATTATGCCCCAATAGGATGAAGGCACGTGGTAACGTGGCTTAGAAAAATGCCAAATATCAGCTTACCCGAAAGTCAGTGACCGAATGACGTAGCAATAAACATGAGCATCCAACACATACTTATACAAGCGGTGACCTCTGTTTGCGTTTCACTGTCCAACAGGAGCAGTAAGGATGAGAATAAAACATGATTCGTGGAATACAGTGGTTCTTGAGCAGTTGGATTTTGACAAATCGACCACGTAGAGCGTACTCGCGGTAGTCCGAGTCGCCAGCTAGTGTTTATAATTTTATCGTTGAATTCGTCGCAAAATAGGTTTTGTGGAAAGAAGAAAGCACGTTCGAGGCAAGCGCGAGCCCATTAGGCAGCATGTGCGGAGAGCTTCGTTAATGTCAGTTTCACAGCCACGATGAGAATAGGCAACACACGATTGCTGTCACTGAGAGGTTTTATTGGTTCCTGTGAAAATAGCATGGGGAAGGTGAGACAACGGCGGGCAACAGGAGGACAGTGAATATCGTTTGCATATAGAGGTGAAGTGTGAGTAGGAGTGCCATCATCGGTCACTGCGGAGCCAATCATGAGATTCGTGGTCGTTAGAACGATATAGCTGTAGTTTTTATTATCGTATTGTCATGATACCTAGATCCATTTTGGATAGCGACCAATTCATAAAAAGTACAGGTGGTCGCCATTTAGCACTGGAACGAAAGAACAAAAAGGAGCAAGTCAGTGTTGTATGGCATGCTGGAAGGTGTAGATGGTATCGATGTATGGCTGATAATGTCGTGAAACAAAATGGAAGAGCAACTTGGAGGTCAAAAGGAGGGAGGGCACGCAAAATGATCATGAGCAGCACAGCATGACAGGGTGCAATTGACACCGAGCCGGCCGCTATTCGTGCTTATATATGTTAGATACATTGGATAAAACATAGTATAGTATATCACTTCAAGAATGAAAATAGTAAAGAATGTGCTCCCTTGTGGAGGTGGGTTTTGCAGCTACTGAATTACGAAATTTATGACTGAGCTGTACTGGCCGCCCGTTTTGCTCTACCCATGTCATCGACCGCAGTTTTTCTGGTTACCCAGCTCGGTTCTTCGCCTACCAATTTCAGTCGGTATCCAGGTAAATTAAGATGTGGATCCCCATGTTCGATCCCTATCCACTGCATCCCGTCCCATACCCAAGTTTGAATCTGTCCATCTTTTTGCGACTTGTGGAGGCGCAAGTCGCCACGGCACAGTTCATGACTATACAAAAGGGGCGAGGTGGAGGGTGCTGACATCGTGCTGCGAGAGCATGTATGGTACCAGGTGACGCGGTCCGAGCGAGACCTGATGCTCTTCGTCTTGCGTTGGATGATGGGTTCGTTCTCTGCCAACACGCCGCGTTCGTCTGAGGGAGATGGCGCAGGAGATGGCGACTTAACTTGTTGAGAATTGACTTGCGGACGACTGACTGATAGAGAATCAAGTGCCGGAGCGTCCGAGTCGGGGGGGGTTTGTGGGGGAACCTTATCAATCGGATGCATCGTGTCAACCGACGGCAGGCTCTCAGACTGTGATACCGGTCCTGAAATGTCCAGGATTGGTGTTATGTCCAGGGTTGGTGTTACATCGAGTGTTGCTGGTACAGGACGCCGTTTGGGTCCTCTGATAATCATGCGGGTCAGAGACTTCAAGACAGATTATGGCGGCATCCGTACATAGTAGGCGCTCTCTGTATTTTCTTGCTGACAAAATCCAATAGATTCAAACTTGCATAACTGGAGTACCTAAATTTTGAAACAATTAAAACAAGCTTACTGCGGCATGTAAGACTCTGCGCGCCTGACCTGGCCACTGCCGGCGCTTGTCGTCGTGCCTTGAAGAGCTGGTGTTCTGCTGAGAAAGTCTGCCGCATGATGTGTATATCCTGATGCAGGTAATGTTCAATCAAATGTAACGCACTGACATCAATCATACTCACATCGCGCTCAAGGAGTAGACGAGGATGTTGTCTTCGAGAAGGCACTCGAAGAGTAGCAGGTGTGCGAGGTTCCTTCATCAGAGGAGGTCTATTAAGGAGTTCAGGGTTAGCGAGTGACAAGAGTGACAGTGAGCCTGGCAACTTATATATGGAGGACATACAAAGAGTTGTAAATATGATGGCGTTTATTAAGGATCGTTTGTCGTTTATATTGTTGTCGTCTACAGCCCATAGAGTTCCCTTTGTGACTAGATGAGTGCTAGTTACATAATTGAACGAATGACAAGAGAAAAGCGGTACACAGCGGGATTCAAAACCTTGCTGGGCAGCGTGTGTCGCACATCTGGCAGGCTGTCTGATATCGATAATATCATGATACAGATCCATTTGCACAACTTGTACAACTGCTTAAAACTCAATGTGCAGGGTAGCCACTTCTCTATATATTTGTGCCGCTATGTGATATTTATTCAAATCGCGAATGTTAAAAGTGCATTGTTCCATTATTAAAGAAGATCGACATGAAAAGAATGAACGCACGGCACCGCAAGCAGATAGCGGTTCATAATTCAGCCTTCGTGTTAACATTAGACGAGCCTGATGTGGCGAGACCCATGTCATGATGGGCGGAGGTGGACAGGAGAAAGGACAGGTATCTGGCCCGTATGTAAAGGTGTGCGGGGATGAGAGGAAAATTGCGGCGTCTTGCCAGTGCTACCCAGAAATGATTTGGGAATTGGGCCAAACAGTGGTGAAGCACCATCAGCTCCAAGACTTCGTGGCGTATCTTCCGCGAAGGTGTCTCTGACAAATAGGCTCTAGGAGAGTAGCTGTATTGCGATTCGCGGGGTATTATATCTTGTGGATCATGGGTGGAGTCAGAGGAGTGAGACATAAGAATGTTGACCATATACGAATACTGTCATCGTGCGCGCCTACGGCAAATGGAAAAGGGTCACCTGCGAGGCTATTGCATGACATGCAAGTCAAATCCTGGTCAGGGTCCTTAGGCTGGATGTGATGAAGATAATCCAGATTCTCGATCCCAAATGAGGATATCTCCAGCTACACAGCATCGTCAGCAGAGATTGGGAAAAACCAGCACAAAATCATACATTTTCCGGCGCAGACTATATGAATTGATCGCTCTTGCCGCCAAACGTTGATCCAACACCCTTGGCAGCACTTTCCTGCGTTCCCACGGGTCTGACAAACCCACAGGCTCTGAGACCCACCGAGGCTCGGAGGCTCCCACCATCTAATAATAGTAATACAAGAGGGTGAATTGAA